>NW_004955434.1:6539460-6571482 GCF_000276665.1 Chinchilla lanigera | reverse complement strand
GCTTGCCAGGCAGGCGCTTTTGCAGCTGAGCTAAATCCCCAGCCCCTGCATTTTTATTTTTCATTTTGAGTAGGGTCTTGCTAAGTTGCCCAGGTAGGTCCAAATATGTGATCCTCCTGCCTCTGCCTGCGGAGCACCTGGCATGACTGCATATCAATCTGATTTTAGACAGTTTAAACACTGGTTTCAGTGGTCCCTTAGAATGAAGCCTTATAATAATACTCAATGTTGAAAGTGTCTTATATAGGAAATAACCTCAGTACTTTTGAGAGAAAACCTTAGGGCCAGGGAACAATTTTTTAACAAGAGCTCAGTTCTTCTGACAAATAGATTGATTATATATGGGCCTGCAAAAATGGTGGCTAAGCCTTATTCTAAACAAGGAAAATGCTACAAATTACTTTCCAGTGAATATAGGAATTAAACAAGTACAATTTAGGAGAATTAGGTTTACGGAATACCAAGTCCTTAAAAAGGTACTCTAAAGTAATGAAATGTTGGCTCAATTTTCGATGCAAATGTCATTATGATGACACAGTCTTTTTTTAAAACCAGAAGTGACCATCAATACCAGATACTATCACTGCATCATCCTATAATAGGGCTTACTTGACCATACCTTCCCTGAATTCGTCAGGCCAGCTGCTTGTTTAGTAATCTGTAGAACTTCATCCTCCACCGCATAGGGAGTAGATGGGTTATGCGTCTGTGGTTTTGACCCCATGGCTGGGATCCAGCAGTACAATGTTGGAAATAACAGGTCAGAAGTATTTCCAGGATGAAAGAACAATTTTCCCCAATGCAAAGACAATTAAATTCAGAACAAGCTGGGGCTTACCACCGTCATTCCCAGTGATACCGCCAGGCTTATTAAAATCAGACACAGGAAGAAAGAGGCCCAGCCAAGGAGAGAGAGGGAGTGAGGAAGAGGCAGGAGCCACATGGCTGCCATGACTGCAGCCCCACTGTGTGCCAGCATTGCATCCACCCATCTATCAGACAAGTTGGGCAGGATCTCCTGCCTCGGCCACTGCTTCACAGCGTCGCTCTTCAGAGCTGGACCTGACATCCACATCCCTGTGCAGACAGTAGAGCTGGCCCTCCTGGAAGGTGCCGGCAAATAACGCATCAGCAATAATCAACAGTGTGAGGTGAGGACGCTCAACTCCTATTCTGTTTCCAGATTCTTCAGGAATGAGAACAATGCTCAGATTTGAAAGCAAGGCACAATAATGCAGAACAAAAGATCATGATAAGAGCACGGATTAAAAATGGAGCATATCAAGGTGCTTCAAATGACTTCAGTGTCCAGTTGTAAAGTAATTACATACTGAAAGAGTGTGGATTGCTTTTGCTAATAATGTATAGGAAATCACAGAATAGAAATGGAACCAGAACACTAGAGATAAGCAAATGTCCCAATTTCAAAAGGCAAAAGGAATCCTCAGACTCTTATGCTTGATTTTGACCCTTGGTAAAAACTTAGAGAAATTATTTACATGCCATGGGGCTATTAAGAAAAGATAAATAACACCATTAAGTACCAGCAGGAGGTCTCTTAGAAAAAGCCATGGCATGCTAACCTCATTTCACTTTTTCGGCAGGGTTTCTAGGTTGATAGATTGGAGAGGCTACAAACAGTGTATCTTGGTTTTAGCCTTTCTTGATAACCTTGAGAAAGGATGGGTCAACATGTGTGATGTGGTCGTATGACCATATGAGTTCACGGATAGTTAATCAACTCTAAGGATTACTTGGTTGATATATTCATGTCACCCTCCATGATTTCCAGGGACTGGTCATGGAGCCTTGTCCTTTGTGCTTTAGAAGGTTCTCAAAAACAGCTTATTTCAAATCTTTTGACGACAAAAATGTAGGAGGACACGTAAACACGATTTTTTAAAAAAGTATTAAAGACTCAGTTACATCCATAGGCAAGAGTGATAGGACTGAAGGTATATAAGGTGCGGCTGCTCACATATAACAAAATCAGTAGATAACATTTCACAACAATGCCAAGTTCACAGCTAACCTTGGCAGCCTTCATTTAAGAAAAGATCTATGTATGTGTGTGTTGGGGGGAAGGGATGTCACGTGTTCAGTGTAAATTAACTCGAGATTGCTAAAAAAGTAAACACATCCCTGTGTTATGTTAATAGGATTTTGGTGTCCAGAATAAGCAAGGTAATTACCCTCAGCAGGAAGAGAATCTCTAGTGTTCGAGATGCCATGTTTCAAGTGGGACCCAAGGCAAGCAGAATGTGCCTAAGGAGGTAGACCAGTAGGACAATCTAAGTGAGGGGTTTCAACTGAAGAGGAAGGTCTTGCACTGGATATACTTTTCTTGGAATGAGATTGGATTTATTCTCTGACGGTCCAAGCAGAACGAACACCTAGAAGTCAAAAGGGCTGGGTCCATTTTAATGTAGAAAATAACTACTGTGCTTGGAGCCATCCTTCATATCAAGAAACATGTCCTAAAATGGTGAGCTAAAGCTGGGGTTGCCCATGTGGAGGCTGGATGACTGTCATCAGTGGTGCTGGGGACACATCTAGGTCTGGCAAGGTGGAACCAGGCAGAGCTAAAAGTCCCTTCCACATTTATCAATGTCTCCAAGAATCTGTCTCCTTTATCCAATCAACTAAAAGCCATGCTCCTCTAGGTTTGCTCCACTACCCAATATTCTCCACCATCTTATTCTACATTGTACCCCAGGGACATTTCAAAGGGTACAGATGCAAATTAGGTGAACCCCCTTTCAAAGAAATAGCGTCTTCGGTTAAATAGTAAAGCCTTATAAAATAAAAGCCTTAAAAGCCTTATAAAATAAGCAAAAAATAAAGCATGTTAACAAGTCAAAACAAAGCTTCTAGTCCTACTTGATGTAAGATTTTCTGTTTGGGGAAAGAAATTGATGGGAAATAGTAGCAGACCAGCAACTTCCTCAGATAGCAATCCATGTATGAATCACAGAAAATTACTGGTTCTCTGAGGTCATACTTTTAAAAAGTACTCTCCTTTTAAAAAAATAAATGAGGCACTGGCTCTTCGAGGTCACATTTTTAAAAGTACTCTTTAAAAAAAAATAAATGAGGCTTGGTACTGAACACAAAGCAATAAACAGACACTTAAATTACCTGAGGTCTTTCAAAAAATATCTAGATACATCTGTCCCCAACTATCTCATGAAAGCTAATTAATTCTTCCTGTCTATTTATTAAATACAGATGGCAGTTCTTATTTAATACACTGTGAATCTACATAGCGGTCAGAGCCCTCACACTGGACAGAAGTGATGGGAGGGAGATTAGTACAGGTGTATTTCTCTTCCACATAGACTGAGTTACTATATTAGTAACTGACTTTAATGCTGCAAAAATCTTAAAACAGGGAGATGTACATTTCTCAGGAGCATTTTCTAAAGTGAACCAAAAATATGACACTGTATCTAATTAAGGAGCTACTAATTTGAGTGCCTCCTACTTGAGAACCAAGTTTGGTAAGAGAAATACAAAATATAAATAGAGTAAGCGCTTTTTTCTGGAGGATTGCTAACATGAAATATATATGAAACGTGCAGAGGTGGAAAAATTCAGTATACTTTCCCCAGAAAGTACCTTAGTGTGGGAGCACACACATTGGATCTTAGGAGGCTACTTTTGTAAGGATAAAGTAAATAAACAAATAAATAAAAGTAGGAAAAGGGAGAAAAAAAACCCATTAAATATCCACATGCTAAAATATTTAAATATCCTTTACCTACAGTACAAATAAAGACATGGTCCCTAATCAATTCCAGTAAAACTGCATTTCTGTTAATGGAAATAAAACCATGGAAACCAGTATCAGTGAGGACATTTCCTTCACCTTCTATCTAACTGCAATAGTCTGAAAAACTAATTATTAATAATTAAACTGTCCTAAGAACCTGCTTATATTAACCACTACTACAACTCCAGAGGCAAGTGCAGTTATTATTCCATTGCAGAGATGGAGAAACTGAGGCTCCAAGAGATTAAGTCAATTAACCACCACCAGCCCTCCCCCAGCAAACAAAGGTCAGAAGCAGGATTGAAATGCAGACAGTTACATCAATGGCTTCTGCTCTAGGCTACAGGGCTGTGTTTTGCTGAAGCTTAGAGAATGGCTTCTAGGAAAGTCCTCCGCCTATACCCACAGACATCAGGAAGTCTCACACTCAGAAAGCAATGGAGCCAGCAGGTACTGTGAGTGAGGTGGGGCATGTATGCAAAATCTGACAACAGGGGACTGGGTATTTAGCTCAGCAGCACAGCGCCTGCCTGGCAAGCACAAGGTCGTGAGTTTGATTCCTGGTACCAGAAAAAAAAACAAAAATCTGACAACAGAGGGAAACTCACACTCCAAACTGCAGAAATGACAGAGCGTGACAAAGACGGTAGCAACCCAGACCTTGGTGCCCCACGTAAAGACAGACGTTACTTCGCCCCTCTGCTATCTGCCTCCTTAGAGAAGAACCAGGAGCAGAGGGCCACCAGATTTGTAAGTTTTTCAAAAAAGTGGGGAGGGGGGATAGGAATGTAAAAACGATGTATTTGCTTTTAAAGTGTATGCACCCCCAAAAAAATCCCCATGAAGCTAAATAAAACAATCCGTCAATCTGCTGGCAACATGTGGTAGATGCTGACCTCTGAGAAGACACAGCCCTTACTCTAGAATCAAACACACAGTTTTTAATTCTCCAAGGACCTTCTCTGCCTTTCTCTGTGTCACAAGAACTACAGACTCACTCAGCAAGCAATGGATAAAATGTTTGTCAAATGCCAAGACACATCTGGTCAGAGAAACAGATGTTATGCTCTCCTGAGACAAAAGCAAAAAGGTTACAGGTATGTGCAGAGTGATACTCTCTACTTAGTAATATTTTCCTTCACATGAGGGGCTAATAAAATAAGGTGTGATAATCCAAGTTTCCTGTCTATAGGCGACCTACAGGGAGAGATGCAGGTAAACAGAAAGTTGACGGAGAGTTACTGATGCTTGGTTTGTACAAGGAAGTTTTGGGGTTCACTCTGGACCGAGAATGGAGCTGTGATCGTTTTCCCTCGTGGCTGCCAACATTCCTCCTTGTCAATGAACAACAGATCTAAACTCACTATAAAGGGGCTGCCCTTGGTGGCCACATCAGAGTCCTTAAAGGGAATGTACTTTAAAAAAAGAAAAAGAAAATACTAAAAATAGTAAACATGGAATTTAAGAGACCTGGCCAGTGAAGAGGGATAAGAAATTCTGCCCTTTCACAAACATCACCCACCCCCACGCCCTTCACCATTTTTGAAAGCTCCCTAGAGATAAGAAAAGCTTAACAACAAAACTTCCTGGTGGAAAGTTCTTTGCTTTCTCTGCTACTGAACCTCAATAACAAGTTCTTCCTCCCTGGTATAACATGTGCACCATGCCAAAAAGAAAAACGAAAATCATAATTGTGTTAAACATATCCAGTTGTATGAAGCAGTAGTAGTTCACGACAAAAATTACTAGCAACTAAAAACTGAATACTACTGTGCAATTTAGAGAACTAAAATGTGTTTGGTTTCCTATCTTATTTTCAGCGGAAATAAGATGAGATCTTCAAATAAAAACATTGTCACATGACTACCAAGTACAAACCAAATCAATTAAAGCAACCAACCAGAACGTAGCCTAACTTGTTTATCTTCTGTGAAGGACTAACTGATACTCTCAAATGTATTTGTTTGGGTTTTCAAATAATTATTCATTGTTTAAGATCATCTCAGAAGTGTCCAACACAGTCTCTTTTTTTTGTCATAATTCACATCCAAAAGTTCCATGACAAAGAGGTCAATTTACTAAAGTATCACTTGGCTATGTATAATTATGGAGACACCTCCAACAAGTGCTCAGAAATCCACAAGTCAGAAGGAGCAAAAGAATGATATTTTTCTGAGGAATCGTATTTGGTTTCAAACAAAGCCTGAACATGAAATATTTACTTTAAATACCTGAGGCATCTTCTCTCTCAACAAATAATTTCATTCTACCATCCTGACCCCCTTTCACATCAATGGTAATATCTTAGAAGTTCTGAAGGATCCTTTTCCAGTTTAGATTTTTTTAAAAAACTACCATATAAAGTCATGCCCAACTATCTTAATAAATACATAGCGAGCCATCACACAAAATAACAATAGTGACCATTTGACACAGTACAGGCAGCTAATACCTTTGGGAGAGAAAGTCATAAAACACAAAATAGAAAGAACCTTAAAGCACAAGCGTACCACTTAATAAACGCGGCTCTTCAGGTGGTGCCACCCATGGTCCTGGGTGAGTGACGGTGAAGGTGAAGGGGCGCAACACTCACCTATCTTTGTAGTTGATCACAGTATCAATGATAGCGTTCATCTGTTTCGTCAGTTTGGGGGGGTTGGGTGACAGTTTCTCAGCTGGAGGGCGGCCTCTCCTCTTCTTAGCCTTCTCTACATCTTCCTTCACAGGGTCTTTATCCACATTTCTTCGTCTCTTTCTCTTCTTAAGCCGTACTTCCTCTTCCATTTCTTCCAAATTGCCGTCTTCAATGGCCTGTGAGTAGGTAACAAAGGGAAAAAATTGGAGGCAGAAAAATCACCAAGATAAATACATATAGCTTGAACAATTAGAATAAAATCTAATTGACAAAAAAGATAAAAGTTTACAGTGATCAATGAAGGAAGAAAAAAAAGGATCACTATATTGGAAAAATGCATCTTTTTAACATAAGTCTGTTTCACAAGCAAAATATGTTGAAGGCCTGAGACACCCAAAAGATGATGAATATTAAAACATATTAAAACATCTATACATTCAAGGGCTTGGAGACAGCTGAATTGAAATGAAATTTTTGCTCCATGTAATAAAAACCCTAATTCTCTCATTACTGTAAGGAGGGAAGAAAGGTAAATAAAAAAATGAGAGAGGGGTAAAGAAAAAAAAATTCCCCTAAGAATACGTCCAAACAATCAGACAAGCTTTGACCTTTTCTTCTTTAAGGTTTTACATCAATTTATTCATGAATCACAATACAAATCAAACTCCCATCCAGATTTTGTTCTAAGGTAGCAATTAATAAACAGGCAAGTACAAAGCCACATTCCTTGATAAATGTACTTAAATCATCCGATAAAGAACACACACACTCACAAACAACAAACACTTTTTCCAATTACCTGCAAACGTTTGCTTTAAACCAGAGCCAGCAGCACTAATGCAGAGAGATAATAAAATAGCTATAAAAACAACCAGATATAAAAGAAACCTGTTCGTAAAGGGCTAAAAGATCCATGTGATAGACCCAGAAGTTTAAACTTTTTTTTTCCTAGTAAGTCTCAAAACTTAAGAAGAAAAATAAAGAGGGAAAAATGCAAAGAAAAAAACCAGGAAAAAAAAAAAGCACAGATAAAAAGAAAATTTGACCACTGAAAGGAAATTTTCTTTAAAAAAAATCTTTAAATTACATTTTGAAATTGCTTTCTCACACAAAATAACTGACGTTGTTATTTGTTCCTCCTGCTTCTCAATATTGCCTCCAGTATGCAAATGCTAATCAATCCTTTCTCGTAGCTGAAAGAGCTCTAATCATAAGGCAATTACCTTCATTTCTCCACAGCACCAAACATAGCTAATATTTATGATCATGTGAGTATAACAATCAATATAAAGAGTGATTACAGCTCAGACATAATTTCTTTCACTTATGTACAATGCCTCCTGAAAAAGAAAGGTTTTGTGGAAAAAAAAAAAAAAACCTAGTACAGAACACAAAACAACCTGGCATGGTAAAAATGCCAGTGGGATTAAAAAAATTGTTTCTTATGCATTCTCCAATGTGCAAATCCATAGAAGCAACATGCACACAGACAGAATCCTAAGGGACAGCCTGAGCCTAGGCCTTAATAATCAAAAGACAATTTCCATCACGATCCTACAGTGTTCAGAAAACCACTATGAAGGAGGCAATATTTGATGAGTTATAAAGAAAAAGAAAAAGGAAAAAAAAAAAAGCTCCACATTATTTCATTAATATTCATTTGCCTAAAAGCAGGACACCCACTATACAGCTAAACACATTGCAGCTAAGCGAAGATTAAGAAAAGGATATTGTCCCGCATATCTTGGAGGCAGAACATGCTAATAATAAATACAGCATGCAAGGCTGTCAACAGTTAATGGTACTGCTCTCCTCAAGCACCCAGTTGCACACAGAAATACGGAGAACACCGGCTTTTGATGTGTTACACACCTACACATGCCTGGGATGTAGTTCTACTGAATCTTCAAGACGGCAATGAAAAAGGATATTTACCTTACCACTATCAGCAGGCCGGCTATCGGAAATCACAGTTAGTGGGGATAAAATTAACAAGCCAGCAAAGCAGCGAGCTGCTAGTCTCTTCATCAGCTGATCAGGAAAAAAAAGAGAGCTGGGAAAGGCTATGTTTTCATATACAAGTAATTTTATTTTACTGAAAATTTAATACTGAAAGGATTGTGGATACTCAAATCTGCTGTTTCATTCTACCTACTACAAGGCCCGAAGCCTTCCTCCTTCAGCCTGTTTTAATATTGACAACTACTTATCATATTTTCCCCTATTATTCCAGGCAGCAGAATTAGAGATTTTAGCTCAGGTGGTTTCTGAGTCTTGCTCGCATTTTAACAACTAAGCCAATAAGAAAACAAATTAATATTCAAATTTATTTTAAAAAAAGCAAAACAGGTATGTTTCTTTTTAATTTTATACCTCATTTTAGAGCTTTTTAAAAAAATATGCTGCATGATTTCAGAGCATTCTAAGATGAATTTTAAGAGAAAAGACAGTTTTATTTTCCCATTCGATGCATGTAAGTAAAAGCAATGTGCATGATCTCAGGTTGAGATATTTTAATACAATATGTTATTCTTCTCCTTAAAAAAATCCCGAACAACTGTGACACTTCACTTTCAGTTTCATGCTATAAATTTTTCATTGTTTTTCTTCCCACTGGGATAAATGAAGAGGGGTAAGTTGTGACTATTTCTACTCTAACCCCCCTGAGTTCTGAAACGGCGGGGGGGGGGGGACATAAACTTGTGATATCTGTACTTTTAAATCTCTTAAATCTGTGAGCAGCTAAGCGAAAACAAACTGCAAACAGAACTAGTGAAACAATTTTTATTATAATTGCTAATTCGTGCAGATTCTTACTAAATTCAGGTTCTGGAATTACAAGGAAACACCAAAAGTACTGACCATTATTCCCCTTAAATTAAGGTTTTATGCAGGAATGCAGAGCGCTACAAAACATTTTCCCTCCCTTCCCCAAGACCCCAAACACATCCATATGCAATGCTTTTACGTTCTGTGATTTCTAAGGGTCTCTTACTAATAGAAATCAATGCACTACATATTTCCCAATGCTTTTTGCACTGAAAGGGTACAGTAAGATTTTTCCTGCATGTTAGGAAAATTATTCATGGAGATTTAAACTGTTCTTTGATTTAAAAAAAATTATCAAACTAGCTCAACTCCCTCAACTCAGCGCGGGGGTAGGGGGGGCGGGGGCACACACAAAAAAAACCCAAAACAAAAACAAAACCAAAAAACCAAAAAACTTGCTACACAATGCTAAAAGTATTACCCCCAAAAAGAATTCTCTTCCAAACCTTTTACCAGCACAATAATGAAATAAATCACAGAAGCAAACCCCCAGTTTCCGACTGGTGACGTGTGGCGCAAGAGTGCGAGCCCTAATTCAACATACAGACGGCTCCCATGCTGAACTGCCTCTAGATTTAATGAAGTGAATAGGAAGGAAGTCGGGGGAAAAAAAGTGTACAAATAAGAAATTAACACTTTCCTTCCCTACCTAGCCGGTGACACACAACTACAGTGAAGTTTGGTGAGGCACCTCTTTCCTTAAAGGCACACTGCACCCTGTTCAAGCTGGATGTCAAGAAAAAACCCCATACGGTGATAAAAATCCCCAGCCAAGTTAAAAGAGTTAAGCATATTTCAGTCTGCATTTTTCCTGAATGAAGCTGGAAATTACTCCTTCCTCCACTGGATGGCAATCTTTTTTTTTCCTCCTCTCTTTTTCTTTCTCTCTCTCCCTCTCTTTTCTTTCTTTCAATTTTGCTTAGAAGGAAAATACATTTTCATGACACAGGCTGCTCAGGACCAAAATAAAGACAGGCACTCTCTTCAATTAGCTGTTAAGAAAGCAGCATGTGGCTTCTGACAACCAAATGCAGGGGATGCTGAGGCAGGAGTTGCTGCTTTAGAGGAAACGCTTTGCAGCTTGCAAAGCACATGGCAGACCCGGGAATCTGCCCCACGTGGCTCCGGTCATGGCCCTCTGTCATCGTGACACACGTCAACCATGTCTTCTACTGAATGATTGAATGAGGGAAGGTCCAAAACGTGGGTGTTCTGCTTGTTCTCGGGGGTAACGAGGTGCTATTATAGATGACTTCACAATTTCACAGCAGAACAGGGACATGCAAACAAAAAAGCCATAAGCCCACTCCAGCGTATTGTCTCTACCTCTGCATTCCCAAGCCCACCACGCAGCGTGGTACAGCCCTCACGGTGGAACGTGCCATCTTAGGAAATTCAGGAGCAATTGTAAAAGCTGCCTCGAGGGTGCACAGCAAATTTCGGGGATGTGAAATGGTAACATCAATATTCCAATACTAACTCTGATATTTCAGTATCATGTGATTGCTGCTCGCTAAGATGGGTTTCTTTCTCTCTCTGGGTAGGGGGAAGGATCCTCCCCTCTTTGGCAGGCACTCTAGTTAAGATCCCAGAAGAAGACCCCTCACTGCCGCTGGGGGTGGAAGCAGATTGCCAAGCTCACTGCTGGGAGCTAAAGAAAGCAGGTGAAGTGATGACATGATACCAGTGCTTTCTGGGGACAGCTCAGACAGCACCAAACTTAACTCCGATAGTCAAGGGGCTAACTCTGAACACAGATATTGCATCCCCCAAAGCCGAAGGGCAACAGTAACAACAAAAAAAGTGGAATTTTAAGGAAAACTTCGTCTGGCGTTCAGGGAAAGCTCTTACAGTAGGACTATTAAATAGTAACCCCACCCCCGAAAAAAAAAAAAACTGAATATGGAGCTCTTCCTCAAATATGACAAACCATGTTAGTTAGTTAGGGTAAGAAAAACTAACCCTTTTGGATGGAGAATTTCAGACTTAGGGCTTTGCACAGTAAATTTCTTAGTATTACAATTTCTGAACGGAACTGGCTACAAACATCAAAAACTCCCTAAAGTGAAATAAGTCAGGCACAAAGGGACAAACTTTGCATGATTCTACTCCTATGAGGAGGACACTGGTCACCAGGAGCTGCACTGGGGCACAGGGAGCCAGTGCTATACCCGTGCAAGCTCACCTTGGGAAGGTGAGTGAGGGGCCCTGGAATTGGATGGCAGTGCCGATTGCAAAACAATGTGAATATTCTTAATGTTATTGAAATGTACACTTACAAATGGTTAAAATGGTACATTTTTATATGTGTTTTGCCACAAGGAAACATACACTGAAAATGTCAAAGTATCTTAAGAGTAAGAACAAAACCCGTGGAAGTGCGGATTCATAAGCATTCCTATCCCTTCCACACATGACACACAATACTGGCGACAGCTCAGTAGCTTTCCTCTGGAATTCAAATCTTTCAGCATTTTAGTAGGTAGCATGTTCAGTCTTGTCCTGGTCAATGACTAGAAGTGCTTCCAAAAATTCCCACTTATAAAACCATTCAAATGTTACTAATTCCAAAAAGTCCCACTTATAAAACCATTCAAATGTTACTAATGAAATAGCCATGACGTAAAAAAAATGCCTATACTTAGGACTTACTTGTTCACAAATTCTGTTTGTTAAAAAATGCCTCAAGTATTGAAGAGGTGAGCTGATCTGAAAGCCAAATATGTTTTAGAATACCTCTCCCTCCCCACTCTGCGGTGCAGTGAACTGATGCTAGATTCACTCTACAGACCTGTTTATTTCTTATCTCACTCATTTGTCAGGCAACTTGGATGCCAACCGCACTCCCAGTTCTCCCTGAGCTGAACCGAAACGTACAATGCCGGCCACAGATGGGAGCGAATTCAGCCTCAGTTTAATGAATTTCTGGTACAGTAAGTTTTTCAGTTTCTATTCAATTCCCTCTGATTACTCTGGGATGGGGGTGTACAAGGCTCTCTCCCTGCTCCTATAGCACAAGAAAGCTATGTAAAGAAACTGGAGAGGAAGGTTGTAGGGGACTAGGGAAAACACAGTGTATAGAGCTGAGATGAGTATGCTATTTTGAGAAAAGTAATCTGAAGCTTATAAGAAAACTGAATAAAACAAATGCAAAAATTATTTAAGCCATGAGATCAACTAAGAATTCATTTGTATCCTTGGGGCAGTATTGAGCTCAATTCTGTATTCAGGAAGTAACTTTCAGGTTCATTAGAAAGTGGACCCTAAAACACTGAAGACCCTACCAAAAACTCCCTTTGAACAAAAGAACTTGAGAGAATCTGCAAGCCTGTAAGAGGTTCAGAGATACAATAGAGAACTGCAAGAAATTCACTTCAGCTTTTTTATCCAGAGACCACTCATCCAGTTAATCTCAACTGTCAGCAGAGCCAAGAACTCCATCCATTTGGCTCTTGAGCAGGGCTACTCTTTATCAGTATATTAAAATAATGACTAAGAAATGCTGAAAGAGTAATACATTATGATATAATTTCCATGCTTTAAATGAGTAATTTCATATTTTTTAAGACACACAGGTAAAATGTAATGATTAAGACTATAATTTCATTTGTGGATTGTATCAGTCAGTGCTTACTAAAGAAACAGATTCAATGCAAGATACACAAATATATAAGGATTTACAAGACAGTTTTACAATGGCCACCTCCAGAACAAGGTGTGGAAGTGTGCAAAAGGGCTGTCTGCACACTGGAAATTCTAAGAATCCAATCAAAGATCTGAAGCACATTGTAGTATCCTGTGAGACTCTGTATCAGGAGGCCAAGAGGTCTGCAATGGAAGGCTGGAGAAACTGTGCTGGAAGCCAGGAGATGACATTCAAGGTGAAGGTGAAGACTGGAGCTCCTCCAAAGAAACAGAAGTGAGTCTTCCTTCTTTGTTCCTCATTTATTCCATGCGGCCAATAAGCCTATTAGTTGGTACCACTCACACCCAGGGTGGGTCTTCTGTCTTTATTAAATCCCTTCAGTTACACCCAGAACCATGCTGATTCAATTTAGTTGGGTGTTTCTTACTCAAGTTGACACAATAAGTTAACTATCACAATCCACCCCTTGTCAATTTCACAACCAGACACATTGCCTTAACCATACTTGGTCTCCAGATACAAACACAAGTTCATAGTGATACCTAACATGTTACAATTATCCTGCATACAAACAGAAATACACTAATTCCCTCCCTAGAATTTTAGGCAAGTTTTCTTTGGGTGATGCTTACTCCTAATATTTCATAGTTTGAACACTATAACATAGGTTTAACAACACTTAAGAACCAATATTACATCTATCAACATTATATTGCATGGGAAGCATATTAAGGGAGAACTACTACAATCCTCATTTCTGTAACTGGTCCCAGGGTCATAGCTGGTATTTAGAACTGCCTTATACTACCCATTCTGTATTCCCTTCACTTTCAGCCCGCACCTCAGCGAGTCTTTGTTCCTTTATTTCTGAAATTTCTGGGCCATTTGTCAGCCTGCCTGGATTGGGTTTTTGTAGTTTCCCAATGAACTTAATAACAGGGTTCAGTAATAATAGAAGGCACCCTAAGGGATCTCCTGCACTGACAGTATATTCTTCCTTTTTCCCATTTTGGAGTAATAGTCTTATTTCCCCTGAATAGTCTGGGTCAATCACTCCTACCCATACCATAACTCAATTTCTAGCTTGTTTACACAGAGGCATAAGACCAAAATGACCAGGAGGAAGTCTTAGCTTCCACTTCAAGGGTATCATTGTTGTGCTTTCTGGTATAAACCTCCCCCACTCTGAAACTAAGACTTCTAGGCCATCAGACCATAAAGTTGAGGGAACAGAAAACAAAACTTTTGCTAGCAGATCACCAGAGGTAATGGTACATGGTGCCATTCCCACTTCTACCCCTTGATTCCTGGACCCATGAATCTGGGCTATGGGAGATACAAATTCAAAGCATACACAGTTTTTGAAGAACTGCCCTGGCCTGGCAAACTACTGCCACCTAGCTGATGCTGTAACTGTGTCTTCAAAAACCATTCCATCTTTCTATCTATCCAGCCACTTCTGGATGGTGAGGAACATGGCAAGACCAATGAATTTCAAAAGTATAAGCCCATTGCCTCACTTTTTTAGCCATAAAATGTGTTCCTTGGTCAGAGGCAAAGCTGTGTAGAATTCTATGATAGTGGATAAGGCATTCTATAAGTCCATGGATGGTAGTTTTGGCAGAAGCATTACATGCAGGGAAGGCAAATCCATACACAGAGTAACTGTCTATGCAAGTATGGACAAAGCACTATCCTTTCCATGATGGAAGTAATCCAATATAATCAACTTAACACCAGGTCACATACTGATCTATTCTGGGAATGGTGCCATATTAGGGATTCAGCATTGCTGCTGGCATATTAGGCATTCAGTAGTGGCTATAGCCAGATCAGCTTTGGTGGGTGGGAGTCCATGTTGCTGCACCTATGCATAACTTCTATTCCTGCCACCTCATGAGCCCATTGGGAAATGACAAGTGCGACTGAAGAAAGAGGTTGACCATTGTCTTAGTTACTTTTCTAGTTGCTGAGACAAAATACCCAACATCCAAAGTTAAAGGAGGAAAGGTTTATTTAGATCATAGTTTGTAGAGGGTTCAGTCCATAATCAGCTGGCTCCAAGGAAAGGTGGCATCATGGAGGAGAAACAGTTCATGGTGGGCAGAAGGTGGCAAAGCAACAAAGATGACCACAAGTTTCTATCCTTTATATCTTATCCAGGCTACTTAGGGTACATGGCACTCACACTCTTAATTCTAGTGCCCTTGAGCCCAGCATTGCACTATGAATCAATTCCAGTGTCACACACACTAGATCCAGCCACCTCTGAAAAGCTCCACCTATGACTGCATGAAGCTTTGGGAGAACTTCTAAACACAGCTATAGCATTCCGCCCCTGGCCCCACAAGGACTCATGCATATCCCTTTATGTAAAAGGCATTTAGTCCATCTCTATGAGTTGGAGGATTGTTGAAAAGTCCAAGTCCAAAGTCTCCTCTGAGATTTAAGGCAAATTCTTAGCTGCAAGCCCCTGTACAAATGAAAAGAAAGTTAAATACTTCCAACATTCAATGGTACAAGATAGACATTTCCATTGCAAAAGTTACAAACAAAAGAACAGCAAGGAATGTAAACAAAGCAAGACCAAAATCTAGCAGGGCAAACATTAAATCCCACAGTTCCACTTCTAGTATCCCTGGTAATCTGTGGCAAATTGTGGACTCCAAAGGGTTCCACCCCTATGGCATTGCCAGTATTTATAGTTTCCATGACTTCTGTCTGGAGCTGGCTATGCTCCCTCGTTGCAGTTTTCCTCAGATGATCCATGTTCCTGGCTTCTCCAAACTTCTGTGGTCTCCACTGCATTTTTGGTTTCACATTCACAGCTTCACACACAGCCCTCTCAGAGACACACTACCTGGCCTCCCAGGCCTTCTTCTAACATCTGGGAGGAAACCTTTCTGACCCCTCAACTTTTGCATTCTGTATACAACTAAAACCAGGACCACACAGAGGAGGCCAAAGTCTGCCACCAACTGAAGCAGTAGCCAGGCTTCTTTTTCTTGTGGCTGTAGGAGTCCAGTGCCTTTGAACCAAATCCTAAGGAACAACTTAGTGCTGCTGCCATTCTGAAACATGGTGTTCTGGAGTGCTCATGTCAAAGCAAAGTCTTTCACCTTTGCAATTCTGAGGCTGCAAAAGCTGGAGCCCTGTTGCTTTTTCTGATGTCCTCAGGTCATCCTTCCTGTTGTCTTCTACTGAAATACTTGTTTTTTTCTTGCTAGTCTTTTCAGGGACCAATTTCTCCTCAGTTTCATCTTTGCAGGCTGCAATTTACTGGAGTTTTCTTTCTGGCCAAACTCACAATGTTTTGAATCATTCTGCTGGGCTCTTTGCTCTCGATTCTCAACATAAATCTGGCTAAAAACCCCCAATAGTAGCAATGCCACTGCCTTAACATTAGACTGCCTTCAAGTTTCTTCTCCAAAATTAATTAGTCTGTCACCCTTAATCTTAGCCTCAAGAAAAGTCTCTGTCAATAAGCAAAATGCAAACTTTCTGCCAAGGTATAATGCACATTATCTGGAGTCCAATGGCCAATGCAGTTCTTCCCAGCAGAAATCTTCCAAGCCTGGTCTTCTGAGCTCTGACTGGAATCCCTCATCAAATACAGCACAGAGTATTCCAGTGCTACTGTTTCAGGCAGCATCTCTGAACCTTCCCAAACTCTTGCCACGAGCCAGTCCCAAAGGCTTCTGAACCACACGTCAGTCACCACAACCTCACTTCTCCAGTACCAAATTTTGTCTTAGTTACTTTTCTAGTTGCTGAAAGAAAATACCTGATACCCAAAGTTAAAGGAGGAAAGGTTTATTTCACAGTTTGTAAAGGTTTCAGTTCATAATCAGTTGGCTCCAAAGCAGGGTGATACTACAAAGAAGAAGCAGTTCACGGCAGGCAGAAGGTAGCAAGGCAACAAGGGACAACCACATCTCTTCCTATTCCTTGTATCTTATCCAGGCTACTTATCCCACTGTACCATGAATCAGTTCCAATGCCACACACTCTAGATCCAGCCACCTATGAAAAAGCACCCCCTATGACCATATGAGGCTTTGAGGGGACATCTAAACACAAGCAATAACAACCACTATCTACAGAAGAGGCCATCCTATCCACTTCACAGTTGAAGTCTTCTTCTGCTGGGGTTACTTTTTGTTGACTGTTTACATGGGAGACAAATATTTTTACATCCCTTGCCCATATGGAAAAGTCTATCCACATACCTCTTCCCCAAATATGTGTGGCACCAATTTTCCAGTCATGTTCCTTCCAGTTTCCTTACCATGCTGGCAGACCATTGGCTACAGCCCATAATTCAGTATACAGCCACAGTATATAGCCTTTCACCACTGTCCTTCAGTGATGTCCTGGAAAGGGGTTGAAATACTGCAGCCCCATAAACCAGGCCTGGGCATTCTCCTCCTCTGACCACTGGTCATATGGTATACCCCATGAGGCCATAGGTGCATGCTGGGAGACAGACAGCAATATAGCAAGGAGTAGGAGCCATGGGCATCTGGGAAACTTCTTCATTCAACTTATTTATGCTCTCTGGAACTACTCTCGCTCAATCACATATATACCATTTCCATTTAATGAAGGATTGCTGCTGAGCAAATCCAACTTTATGACTTGATAGATCAAATAATACCAGCTCAGGATGGATACTCAGGTCACATAGTAATATGGTGTGCCATGGTCAAGCATTCAGTTTTCACTAAGGCCCAGGAGTAGACCAAGAAATGTTTTTCAAAGGGAGAATACTTGTGTGCAGATGATGACAAGAGTGTTGCTCCAAAATCCTAAAGGCCTCCACTGTGATTCACCTATGGGGGCCTGCCAGGGACTCCAAACAGCATCCCTATCTGCCAGTGCCACTTCAAGTACCATTGGATCTGCTGGATTGTATCTGTTTATCACCTGACCCTAGTGGCAGAGCAGCCTGCACAGCATTCTGGACCTTTTGAAAAGGCTTTCTTGTTTTGGGCCCCCCTCAAAACTAGCAGCTTTCCAAGTCACTCAGCAAATGGGCCAGAGTAAAACACTGAAATGAGGAATGTGTTGCCTCCAAAATCCAAATAGGCCCAGTAGGTGTTGTGCCTCTTATTTGGTTGTAGGGGGAGCCAGATGTGACAACTTATCACTTACCACAGAAGGGATATCTCTACATGCCCCACACCACTGGACTCCTGGAAAGTTTACTGAGGTAAAAGGACCTTAAATTTTCTTGTATTTATTTCCCATCCTCTGGCTCGCTAATGCTTTACTAACAAATCCAGGATGAATGCCACCTCCTAGTCACTTGGTCCAATCAGCATAATATTGTCAATGTAATGGACCAGCATGTCTTGTGGGAGAGAAACGCAATCAAGGTCCTTACTAACTAAGTTGTGGCATAGCACTGGAGAGTTAATATAACCCTAAGATAGGGCAGTGAAGGTGTATTGCTGACCTTGTCAGCAGAAAACAAATTGTTTCAGATAGGCCTTATGGATAGCTGTGGCATAGAAGGCATTTGCCAAATCAATAGCTGCATACCAAATACCTGGGTATGTGTTAATCTGCTCAAGCAAGGACACCACATCTGGTACAGAAACTATCATCAGAGTCACCACTTGATTCAGTTTACAGTAGTCTACCATCATTCTTCAAGACCCATACATCTTCTGCACTAGTCAAATGGGAGAGTTAAATGGAGATGTGGTGGGAACCACCACCCCTACATCCTTCAAGTTCTCGATAGTGGCACTAATCTCTTCAGTCTCTTCAGAGATGAGATACTGTTTTTGGTTTACTATTTTACCAGGAAAAGGCAACTCTAATGGCTTCCACTTGGCCTTTCCAACTGTAATACCCCTCACACAACAGGTTAAAGAACCAGTGTGAGGATTCTGCAAAGCACTAAATATATCTACCCCAATTATGCATTTTGGAACAGGAGAAATGACTACAGGATGGATTCCAGGACCCACTAGATCCACTGTGAATTGGGCCTTTGCTTAAACTTCATAGGCCTCTACTCTTACTGGAGCACCACACCGACATTTTGGATCCCCTGGAATCAGTGTCAGTTCAGAACCAATGTCTGGTAGTCCCCAAAATGTTTAATCGTTTCCCTTTCCCCAGTGTACAGTTACTCTAGTAAAAGGCCTTAGGTCCCTTTGGGGAAAGATGGGAGAAAGAATGATGGCAAAATTTTTGGTAGTGCACCTGGGTCTTTCCTCAAAGAGACCGAGCATCCCCTTCATTCAAGGAATTCTATGTCTGTAAACTGGCTGAAATTCAGGTACTGGTTGAGGGGATGTGATTATATATTACTACTATTTGAAGCACGTTTCTGTTCATTTTCCCTGAAATTCTTTTTCAATTATACAAACTAGTAAAAATCTAGTAGGCTTCCTGTCCCTTTCACTTTCAGGAACACCATGGCTAACCAGTGGTGTAGACACAGACCTACATGTGCCAGACCATTCCCATCATTGTTCTGCTTCTGCTGTCTACTAGGGTATGTCCACTTCCCATGGTAAGTGTGCGCACATTGTCTTTGGCAATTAAGTGTTGTCACTTGACCCCTGCAAGACTGGGAGCCAATAACATGCACTGCCTTTAAGTTTCCCAACTGAGTAATCTTAGTCACCTCACCACAAGGTCTGGCATAGAAAGAAGAGCAATGACAGGGCTCTTCGGGGATGCCAGCACTCATTTCATGAATGTTTCTTAAAGTGTTAGTGAAACTTATATTTTCTGGATCATCCCAGTGTGGAGGATCATCTTTAACATGACAAATCCACTCCAGCATTCCTATTTCCCTGTGCCTTTGAATCCCCACATCAACAGTAAACCATGGAATGAATATCAGGCAAAAAATAGTAATAATAATAATAAATGAATATCAGGCATCTTTAACTCATTCACAATGAGCCATCATTTGATGCACACTTTTGCCAATGAGCCAAATAAACTACTGAGCCAAATAAACTATTAACACCTTTTTTACTCCACAACCTGCAACACTGATTTCAGAATCTCTGCTCAATTGCCCTACACTGACTAACTCAGCCTGATCCAGGTATACGTTTTTCTCACGACCCCACACCCATAAAATCCATTCCCAAACTTGTTCATCAGGCTTCTCTATATGAGTTAGAAAATTCAGGAATTTCTTTGGGAGACTAGCAGACCACTTCATGAGTCACAGTATATACCTCTCACCCTTAGGAGCCTGCTGTAATTTGAGTCTGATTATAGACCTAGAGGCAAAAGTGGGTGGTGAGGGTGGGTCCTGAGGAATGTCAGCATTATCCTGCTTGGCCAACACAAGATTAGCTTCCTGTGGTACACTAGGAGAGGCCAACACCACTGGGGGGTGGGGGTGCGGACGCCTCTTCCACTGTGGATGGGGAAATTGCTTCCTCTGGCAAAATAATCTCATTAGAATCTAGGACAGTGATGATGAACTTTTTAGAGATAAGTGCTCAAACTATAACCCAAAACCCACTTATTTATGGCAAAATGCAAATACCGTAATTAAAACTGAACACTGAGGTTTTACTTTAGAAAACAGCTCATACATTGTGATGGATTGACAACTGGTGGTAAACTTGTTACACCCAGCTGAACTTAATAATCAGCATGGTACTGGGTGTGGGAGGCTCACTTGAGGATTGTTGCCAGCAGCAATAAGAGGCAGAACTGCAGAAGTAGTGAGGCTGTTGGGAACTGAAAAAGGCTGTTGGGAGCTGGTAGAAGCTATTGGGAGCTGTTGGAAGTGGAGAGAAACTGTAAGGAGCTGTTGGTTTTCTTGGAGGAGCTTGTCATATTGGCTTTCCTGATGAACTTGGCTGTTTTCATCCTCCAAGGAGCTCGGGACCTTGTCGTTGCTGAGAATGGCTTTCATTCACTTTGGGGGAGCTCTGGTTCTTATTTTGAGCATCACTTCATGGCTCCAGTGTAGATCCCTCAGCCTGCTAGCACAGATCATTCATCCTACTGGCACAGACTTTCTATATTCCTTTGGGCCTTCCAGCGCAGATCCGTGAAACAATCCTTGATGATATACTGTTGGACTCTAGGCCTCCAGCTAGACTTGTGGGAGGCACTGTGATGAGCTCCAGGTCTTCAGCTGGGCTGCAGGACATTATCATAGGATCTAGGCCCTCAACTGGATTCTTTGATCTCTAGTGTATGGACAGATTTCCTGCACTGTCTTGTATATGATTCTTTTTCTTTTTTGTACCAGGAATCAAACTCAGGACCTTGCACTTGCCAGGCCAGTGCTTGTGCCACTGAGCTATATCCCCAGCGCTTGTATATGATTCTTTGGGTGACTATTATACATAGTCTTATAAACTATGTGTCCTGTATTATACTGTTTCCCCTTGCCAAAAAATCCAAATCATGACATACATTAACATCTTTTGTCTTAAAAGAAAAATAAATAAGGTGTGTGTGTGTGTATATTATGCCATCACTGGTCTAGGAGCAACATCCACAGCTTTGCTAGGATCCTCCCAACATCTCCATCTCAATTTATGTGAGCCCATTGTTTTCAAGTGAGAGCCCTCACTTTTACTTCAGATACTCTTTGTGGGTGAGCACTAAATTTACTGTACTTCAGCTAATCAAATTATGAAGGTCTGTGCTTGGGTTTCTGCAACTTTAGCCCTGTTGCTAAAGGAGAAGAGATTCTCTTTCAGGATATACTAAGAAAGTTTCAGATTATTTATGTGTCTGGAGCTGGGAATTGGAATCTTTCAGCTCCTTATTTTCATTTCTTAATCTGTCCTCACAGTTAGAAAACTTTACATTTCCTATGAATGTTTTGAGCTCCTTGTTTTGTCTCACTGCTTTGTGCAGAGATGCTAAGACCAACCAACCAGTATCATTGTTTCTTACTCTGCCAAAAATACCCAAAAGTTTCATATATGGGGTCACTAAATTTCTTACATCTAGCAAGTGTGAATTAGGACAGTCAAATCTACATTGCATATTACTTTGAACAGTTCACACCAAGGACTATCAGAATGATGCTCACTATCAGGAAAAACTATGGCGTCTTTAGGTCTCATCAAACTAAAAAGCCAATTCCAGGAACCACTAGAGCTATTAAAGAACTTCATCTTTGCAATTCTGTTTCTCTAGAGTCATCTCCAGTACCAAAATCTGTACTGGTCAGTGCTGACTAGAGAAACAGGTATGTATAATACAAAATATACAAATATATAAGGATTTACAAGGTAGGTTTACAATGGCTGCCAAGAGTCAGGTTTGAATGAGTGCAAAAGGGCTGTCTTGCTCCAGATAATACAAAAATAAGTAGCAGACTCAGTATTTGGGTTCTGGAAGTTTGGTTGCATAAACCATACCTTCAGCTAGCAGGCTGTTCTCTTTTATAGTATACAAGAGTAAATGCTATTTTTAAGGATGACTGAACCATCATGAAAAAACCAAGATATACCTACTAGACTTAGGTGAATAATGCAAGTAAAAACATAGCATGGTACATCCCAAGAACACTTCTCACAAAAGTCACACGTATGCATGTAAAGACACAAGTACATATACATAATCCGTATTGTGCCTGGGAGTGTGACACCACAAAAATATCCATGCAAATTGAAACTGTAAAGCTATTGAATAATCAATGGAAAAATTATGATTGTTCATGACTTTTAAAAACATATCAAAATATTAAAACTGATTATCAACTTTATGTATATAAATAAAAATAAAATGAGCAATTACTGAATATACCAATTTACCATCAGAAAAATTCAATGTGAAAGTGTTTTCTTTCTTTGTAATAAACTTATCAGCAGTGTGTTGAATAATATTTGCCTTCTCTTCCTCTTGAAATAACTTATGACATGAACCAAACATTTCTACACCTTGACAAATTGCCATAGTCCTAAACTTGGATCATTCTGCCTTTTTAGTGCTGTGAAATACCTCAGAGTTCCTTTAATGTGAAGGTTTTTGGCCAGCTGTACTTCCTCTGGGACATCTTAACCTTTTTCGGTTAAGTTCCCTGGCTGAATATTAAGGAATATGTCCTTAATGGAGACTTTGAAATCCTACATCTTTCTTCACATAAGTTCTCGATGAGGTTGTCTTCCAAAAGGTCTACCTCATCAGCATTAAATATTTGATGAGCATTATAAACCTGCCTTCACTAATCCTTGGACTCTGGGTGCAAATTTCACAGAAGTATCTTTATGTGCACTAGTACTCTCCCAAGATAGTTTTAATATCAATCAATTCATGTCAACTTTTGAAATAAAGAAGTAAGTTTTCAATCTGTAAAAGGTTTTTCTACAGTTTCCATGTAATTACCATTTTCTTTCAACAAGGCAACTAATTTCAACACTTTGGCCTGAATACTACTCAGACTGATTGAGAGTTATTATTACTATAGTCTTCAATCTAAAGTAGATATAAAAACCCAATTTCAACCATAAAAGGCTTTCTGATCCTAGTGCAATTTAAACTGATATGTTGAGTGACTAGCTTTTTTTTTTAACATTCGCTGGACTTTTTCAGTATGCTTTGTACTATAGCTCCATGCAGGTCCAGGTCTTATGGTTTGTGTTTTGATAGCATTATTTTTCAAACCTCCTAATCAGGACTAATTTCACTGCCTGTTTATTACTTCTTTCTTTGCTACACTTTCATCTTTGGTGGCCAATTCCCTCTCCTGATGAGCTGCTACTTTTAGAAAGTATCGCATAGGTTTATTACCTGGAGGGAAGGAACACAACCACACACTTCACTATCTGTGGCTAGACTAACAGGTGCTCACAGATATACTTGAAATAGTGACATGACAGGTCACTGGCCATAATATGCAATGTTGTTTATCATGATTTGAGGATGGAAGAGCTATAGCAAAGCCTGTATTTCACACGCTGTAACTCACAATTATTATGGTGCAGTGTTATAGGTGGAATGGTGTCCCTCCAAAATCTGTATATTGAGGTTTTAAACCCCAGCACCTCAGGGTGTGTGACTGCATCTGCAGACAGAGCCTGTAAATTAGTAACTGAGGTGAAACTAAATCATCACTGAGTCCTGATCCTATCTGACTTCAGTTCTGTCAAGAAAGAGAGTAGGACACAGATACATGCAGGAGCTGAGTGTATATAAAGGAAGTGGCCATCTGCAAGCCAAGGAGAAAGGCCCCAGAAGAAATCAAACCTGGTAATACCTTGATCTCAGCCTTCTTGCCTCCAAAACAGAGATACAATAAATATTTATTTTAAAGCCACTGGTCTGTGATGTTCTGTTATGGCAGCCCTGGCCGGCTAATACATGTAGTAACTGAAATTTGTTGTCAGGGCAATGGTGTTTAACTGTACCATGGTAATGGAAATGTGCATACACTGGAATGGTACAAAGTGAGCTGCCTGGATGGACCTACAGCACATTCTTTTGAGTAAGTGATGCGTAAGACCTTGTGTTTCACGCTCTCGGGTTAACCTATGGGAAACAGCTCCACCTACAGCATCTGCCTCCTGGGCAACTTCTGTCCTGAGCACACTTGAAGGAAATGGGTGTTCCTCAGTGGGGCAGTCTCTAGGCTTGAACAGGGCCTGGCAAGAGAGTCTGTGCATACCTATAAATATGAGTGACTGGCTTCTTTTAGGGATCAGAACTGTGGATGTGAAAGAATAAGTCTAATTGGTATAGCAGTTGAAACCGAGTTGTAAAGGTCACAGTCATGTGAACCAGAGGGAGAGTAGAAAGGATGGATAAACAGAGGACTAAGGGGAACAGGCAAGGAGTACACTATGAAAAGGTGCAAGAGAGAGTTGTCCTATGGAGGCTGGAATTACACATGCACAGGCACACACACACACAGATACAAACATATGCTCATGCAAGATACTCGGATATAGCTATGCACATATTACAGGGCTCACTTCATGTAAAGTTAAAAAGACAACATGAGAATGTACGGTAATTTCACATCTATTTCACTTCTGAATATATTTTAACATTACCTGTCAAGTACAACTGTCCTACATTACTTAACAAAGCCAAAACTTCAAAACAAAATTTTAAAAATGATCCTAAAGGAAAAAATAACTTTCAGTCCTGGTTACTTAAGAGCTATACACTGTAAACAAAGCTTGCTCTGTAAAAAACTTTAAAATAAATTTTAAGGGCCAGGGATATAGCTCAGTGGCATAAGCACCTGCCTGGCAAGAGCAAGGTCCTGAGTTCGATTCCTGGTACCAAAAATAAATAAATAAAAATAAAATGTTAAATTTTATTTTTCCCTTATTAGAAATCTTTAATTTTAAAGAATAAAGAAAGAAAAGCAGAGGTAAACATAACCAGGTTTTAGTAATGAACACACAGCTTTATTGTGGCTTTGTCTGGATTCCACAGCTTTTTTGGAATTTTAAGCCAAAACTAGCAGTTTTACTAGGAATCCAAGGCTGCAATCAAGATGGGAAGAAAGGGAATGAGATACCAGGAGATCTGGTCAACCAAAGCATCCTCAATGATTTACACAGGAAGATAAACAGAGGGGCTGGCTCTAAACTGGCTGTAACTATAATGTCATAATAAATAGAAACCATTCCCTAAAATGCATTGCAGAAATTGAGCTGCCTGGAAAAAACTTTAGAAGGTACATACTTTACGGTACCTGTATCTGCAGACATCAACAGGCTCAGTCACTGAGCTCCACCGACGACCCTGACCCAGGGTAATAGCCCCACGTCTAAGCAGGGTCTTTCTGTCCTTCTCACTTTGCTCAACAGTTCCTCGTACCAGGGCTATTATTTCTACAAACTCCGAGCATTTAAAAAATGATGTATTTCTTTAAAAAACACCAACAACGTTTTTGAATCTGGTGAGGGCTGAGATGTTATAATTTGAGACGTTTACACGCAGAGTGTTTTGTTAGTATCATATTCTCACTCACTCTAAAAACAACCAAACTGGAAATCCTAAGTCACACATTCTGGGTGTCATTTTTGCAAAAAAGAAGACAGTGTTCTAGTCAACAGACTCAAAGAGGCAACCTCAGCCTCACACCAAAAATGCAGCGGCCACATAGCACATTTTTCAGCTGAAAGGATCATCTGCACCAGTCTACGTATCATTTTTTCACCTTAATGTACATGTTCGTTGAGCATAATAACACACTACTAGTTATTATTACTATAGATGAGAAGAACTCCACTGTTCTTTCTTTTTAGGATGGAGGGGAGAGGTCACAAGGAGGGTTACATTACCTTACCTACTCTTTTCTGTCCTCCCCCCACAACAAGATTTAATCGCTTTAATTCTCTATTTTTTTCTAAGAGTTATAGAGTATGTCCCTTTGGTTAGATCGTAACTGCTTCTTTCTCCAAGTTATTGCCATACTCAGATTCCTACATTTTCTTCCATCTATCACAAGCCAATCTGGAGTCTACAGATCACAATGACCTATTTTACCCTCTCTGATTTGCCATTTTCCCCCCTGCGATGGTTTGAAAGGTTGTGCTCCCAGAATTCCTGTTAAAATCCTAACCTCTGAGGTATTAGAAAAGGGGACATTTGGGAGGTTATTAGGTCGTGAGGGCAGAAATTTCATGATTAGCATTCGTGTCCTTATAAAGCAGGCTCCAGAGGGGTCTCTCACCCCTTCACCATGGGAGAACAGGAGGTGGTATCACCAGACACCAAAACTGCTGGTGCCTTGAAGGAGGTCTTCCAGCCTCCAGCCCCGTGGGAAAGGCACTTCTATTGTTTATAAATCACCCAATGGAAGATATTTTTGTCACAGAGGACTGGACCAAGATAACAGTTATGTTCACATCTGCAAGTAACAAGAACATAGAGAAAATGCCTCACGGAAGCATGCCACACTTGCTCCCACTGTGTATGATTTCCCGCCCTTCTCACCAAGAACGTCCTCTCTAAGCCTTGTACCTGTGCACACTGTATGCATGTTTCCGGGGTCAGTGCCATTCCCCTGCCTCAGAATCTTTTTCAGATATGTCGGTCGTTCTGGTTTTTTCTTACAGGGACCACATCCTCCTCACTTTTCCTCAATTACCCTATACCACACATCAGAGTACTGGGGGTAGAAAGGTACTATGAACATAATTGAATACAAAGCCAACTTGTAGACAGGGCTCCCTGGAGAAACCGCCCTTAGGTGTATATCCACTTACTGAACACTAACAGTGAATTCAAGCATATTCGTTCTGGATATTTCTATGTAATCTTCAAGCCTTCTATGATAGAACTCTTGATAGCACCTCTGCGTCACTGTTTCTCACCTTCTCTTTACTGTCAGCCCTCCAGAGTCACCTCCCGACCACCCTTCATGACCACACAGCACAATTCCTCAGCACCCGCAGGGACACCCACTTTTTCAATAATTGCCACATGCTTCCCAATTCCAATACATCTTAATCTCCTCTACGATCTACTTTATTTACTTTCTCCACCGGTGATTTTTAAACAAGTGACACAGGGCCGGAGATATAGCTCAGCGGCACAGAGCCTGCCTGGCAAGCGCAAGGTCCTGAGTTCGATTCCTGATACAACACCCCGCCCCCTGCAAAAAGTAAAAATACTTTATTAAACCAAAAACCTGTATATCACATATTTATAAACTCAAAATGTAAGATGCGACAGATTCCCACACTGACAGTTGTACAACTACAACAGCAATTAAACTTAGATCATTTTTGCCATCCCAGAACACTGTACCCGCTAACATGATCTTCCAACCCCTCCTCACCAAATCTAGAGAACCACTGAGCTACTCTATTTTCACAGATTTTCCTAGTCTGTAAATTACTTTTTTTCTTTCAAAATACAGCATCCTCACCACAACAATTAAGACTTTAACATATCCAAAGAAATGTAAATTGTGCAAAGTGAGCTCTCATACCTTAATAGAGTAAAACCAGAGAGGACTACAGAAACATACAGTACTTCGAATATAACTACTTTTTTTTTTCTGTCTCCTCTTTCCTATTTTTTATATAAGGCAAACCATTGATGTACAAGCTTGAGTGTCTGATTCACTTCCTAATAATATGTCCTAAAGGGCATTCATTTTCCTACAAATGCTTGTATTCTGCCTTTCTTCCTCCATTGTTTTTCACTTAAAATCTCTTTCCTATAATGCTATAGTTTTATGTTCCCTAACTTGTCTAAGTACATTTTTCTCTCCCAAATGCAGACTCTCCAACTTTTTCTTTGGTCCTAACTGTCCATTCTCATGCATTATAAACGTACAAGCAGAAGTAGTCAATGCTCCCGCTCAGTCCGCAGCAGGTACTACCAATGAGTTTGGTGTCCTCATCAGCAAAAGGCGAGTCTCTTGTTGACCCTTAGGGGTATTACTGCGGCGGGACTTCACCACTGCCCTTCCTAACAAGGTATAAAGCAGAAGCTGGGAAGGTTGTTAAGCTTACCATTCCGGGAGAAGGGCTCCTTGGGAGACTGGAGCAACCTGGTGAAGGCCTTCGCTCTCAGCAGCCCCTAACTACAGAAGTAAGCTTTCTTGAGAAAAACCAAGCCCCTCAATCTGAATTAGACTTCTGTAGAGATCCAATTTGCTTAGGGCTTCAAACACGATTTCCTGTACTTCTCTTTGGAGTTACCAATCAGGATTCCTGCTGTCCTAGTGGAGGTCTCAGATGAAGCTTACCATTTTTCTTCTAACCAAGAAAATATTTCTCTTCCTGTGTCCTTAAGTCTTATCTAATGGTAGGACCCCCGCCCCAATTATCTGAGTTGGAGACTGTCAAAATCATCAATTTCCCTTATCACATCTCGCAGTCTAAGCAGTCATCCCATAGTTTACCTCTAACATAGTTCACGAACAACAGGTCTCCTGGCTCGGACCAAGTCTCTCTCACAGCGTAAAATGTAATTAATGGCCTCCCTTGTGGACTTTCCCCACCTCCTCTCTCTGTGGCCTTTTCAACTCACCTTTACAATGCAAATGATTATCTTTTCTCTGCTCGGAAGGGTGGGCACATCCATTCATTCTCCCATTTTAAATTTGTTTGGGCCCTGAATTCTTTCTCTAGTCCAGAATAAAGCTCATGCTTAGCCTTCCGGGTCTGGCTCCATCCTAGGTTTTCCTCCTAGCTTTTATGCCTATAAAAACTCTTACCCATCCACTACACAGGGTCACATATGAGCCACTTATTTACAAGCCTCCTTGTGCTGCCTTTGGCCTGGAATTCTCCTCCTAATCTCCCGTCCATATCTAAATCCCGGGGCTGGGGATTTAGCTCAGTGGCAAAAGCGCCTGCCTGGCAAGAGCAAGGTCGTGAGTTCGGTTCCCATTACCGGAGAAAAACCATATCTAAATCCCGCTCACCATATGTTAATATCCTACCCATCCCTCCTTCCCCTGAATTTTCATAACAGAAAAACTTTCACTCAATTGGCTCAACTATGTTTTGTAGAAGTTTATTTTGTTTGAAAATATACTTGAATTGCCTATAAGCATGAAATCTCTTCCAGAATTTATTTATTTATTTAGGCATTTATTTATTTAGGTATTTAGGTATCGGGGATCAAACTCAGGACCTTGTGCTTGCCAGGCAGGCACTTATGCTGCTGCGCTATACTCCCGGCCCCCAGAAATTTTTTAAAGAGGTATTTTAATAAAAGAAGCTTCCAAAGGCAGTTGGAATGATGCCTTGCTCACTGGTGGGACCCAAAACTCTTGCTGAGATAAAATTAAGTGGGTAATCGGTTACTTCTCTCCTTCCCCAAAATGACAGGGCTTACCGAGGAAGAACCCCCTAACACCTGGCTTAAGTGATTACTATTCAAAGGAAGGTATGCAATGACACAGTTAATTAGAATAAACCAGTTAATGATATGAGATAAAGACCTCCGGTTTTTAGTCTATCCTGCTCCGGTTTACCTCTTTAAAGTGCCTTTATATTTTAACTGTAAGTATACAATAGTCTATCTTGCTTCAGCTTTGAGAGTTAAATGACTAAAAAAAAAAAAAGGTGTTCAATCCTACAGGCAAAAAGGATCACCCTGAGTGGAGAAGTGAGATGAACACCCCTTAGTTCAAATGCAGAACGTAACTAGACTATACAAGACAAAGGTAAAAGAGGGCAGACAAGGGCCTAGCTTCCCCAGAAACAAAGCTAGAGAAAGGTGGAAAACCGACCTGCAGTTCTAAAACGTCCACAGAATCCTGCTGCTCAGTTCAAGAAAATCCACAAAGGAGAACCCTCACTAGGAGGAGCTGGATGAACAACCTTCAATATTTGTTTTACATCCCCTCCAGGAGGCTGTCTTAAGCTTTCCAGCCTGGGACCTCCCAGGTCATTAAGACCACCTGTTCCTCATCTGACTGGAGCTCCTACACCTTTGCAAGGAGTGCACAGAACTCCCAAGCCAGGAGAGCAGGATGTCGGCTTGGTGGGGAAAGGGGCTGTGAACTGGGATAGGACTTATTTGTTTTTTAACAAACAGCCACGGTCCCCATAGATTTGAGCAGATATTCATCCTTGAAGTATAAAAGGCAATAAACAGAGATTTTTGCTAAAGGAACACACCTGTAATGAACTAAAATAAATTTCAGAACTGTTCTCCATGTATATGAGGCCTCTCCATGGGAGGCTTAATGCCTCATCTATAAAATGGGAAAATACCTGTTCCAAGTCTTAAAGAGCATTTAAAAAGGTAGTGTACTTGTAGCATCCTGCAGGGCACTGTCTGACACAGAGAAGGGAGAGGAGAGGACAGACACTGTGAGAAAGGGCCTGACTAGGCTCAAGGCACGTCCTGCAGGTGGCAGAGTACTTCCCCAGTGGGCCCAAGATCCTGAGTGCAAACCCAGTACCACAAGAAAAATGTTCTGAAAATTCTATGGGCATAAATTTGGGCTATGAATTCGTCCTGAGAAAGAGACAGGAATAATGTTTGCCTTTGACTTTCTAACAGTAAAAAAGCACCAACTACACAGCGCAAGATGGGTGAAAAGCTGTTTCTAAAAGGGAAGGACAAACATCTTCTGAAACATCAATCAGAGGCTTGTTTGCAGAGAGGAAACAAAATCCACTATTCCAGTGTGGAAAGGCATGCCCCCACATATCCTGTATGGTCAGAAGAACAAAAAGGTAGACCGCTGGCACCAAGTGCCCTGTAAAACAGAGTGTTCTCCTGGCAGAGGGACTTGCAAGTACACCAACAGGCTGAGGCTTGATGAGCATCTTGGACTGGGCCTTACTGAAACTCCTGCTCCTAAAGAATCGAGATTCCCAGCAGGTCAAAAATACTTCTGAACGTGATGGCACCAAAATAAACTCTCTCGGTGATTTCCCCTTGGCTCCTCCTACAACCTGGACACATGAAGGTCAGCGATGTTGTAGGTGATTCTATTTTCTTTCCAGCACTCTTCTGCTTTCAGTATGCTCTTACCACAAGGAAATGCCTCCAAGTAAACTTTAAACTTTACATGAAAATAAAATACCAAAGTTCCAGATATTCTGGATAAGACTGTAAAATGTTGAAAAATACAGCTAATGAAAGAGTCAATCACCAGATTCATGTAGCCAGGTAAGAAAGCGATAAATATTTATCGGTGAACCCCAAAACTGGGTTTAGTAATGGAGACCAAATGTTCACATCAGGGATCACTTAGGAATGTCGACACTGTTGGACTTCACAATATTCCTCCCCATTCGATCCAATGACAGTCATCCTCTGGCATCATGAGGTATTGGTCCAAGCTACCCCGCAGAGATCAAAACTCACAAAAATTCATGTGCATTAGATAAAAAAAGCATAATATTGGCATTTAATCTACACAATACTCTCACATACTTTAATTTCTAGATTACTTATAATACATAATGTAAATGCTAAGTCAATGGTTGTTGCAATGTGTTTGGACAATAACTAAGAAAAATCTGAACATGTTCAGAATGGACACATTGCTTTTCAGCATTTTTATCTGTGATTGGCTGAATAAGCAGATGTGGAACCCACAGATACCGAGGCTGACAATATCATGACATTAATGTACTGATTTATGTTTAACTTAAAGTAAATGCAAATGGATTCAGTCTTAGGGCCGGGGATGTAGCTCAGTGGCACAAGCGTCTGCCTGGCAAGCACAAGGTCCTGAGTTCGATTCTC
>NW_004955434.1:6407964-6538981 GCF_000276665.1 Chinchilla lanigera | reverse complement strand
CTTTGAGTTCCGGTTCCTGAGAACTGTCTCACTGAAGTGGAGCCAATCACTTGACGTGGGCTAACCCACGTCATTCTTTCTAGGATCACCAAAGGCAAAGTTGAACAATAATACAGCAAGAGAGACAGGCTGCGTTCTCTTTCCTACCCCAACACCCCTACTCATGTTTCCAGGGTACAGCAAGAGAGACAGGCTGTGTTCTCTTTCCTACCCCAACACCCCTACTCATGTTTCCAGGGTACAGCAAGGCAGCTAAGGCCCCATGAGGTAAAGGGACCTATCCAGGACGTCACATGGGCAAACAGTGACAGATGTGCAGCCAGAACCATCTATATCTCAAAGTCTGACCCACTGTCCTGTCACTGTTACCCAAAGTTTGAGCAGAAGAGAAGAGAACCACTGGCTGCCTCCATAATGCTCAACTTTTGAGGGGACATCATTTAAAATAATCTTTGGAAAAACGTTCTACATGGTCCAAGGGAAAGATATTGAGACAGCGCCACATATGTTAGAATGTGCTTCCTGTGACAGACTATGAACATGTGACCTTCAGTATTTTATTTAGGTAGAAGTGGCAGAAGAGAATCAAGCTTTGCCCAAAGCAAAATGTCATGGTTCCATCCATAATTTTGTATGATTTTGACAACTCATCCTTTAATAGAAAATAAGAAAGGAAACCATCAAAAAGGCAATATGGCATTACACTTCAAACCAGCATACTCATTTAGGGAACTTTCTTATATAAGACTGAAAAATGAAACTCAATTAATTTAGTGGTTTTTGTGCATCTCTTAATTTTGAGTTAGATGAGCTGCATTAATCTAGTTTTTTTTGTTAAAAAAAATTCAAGGGCCCAAGGTAGAAGACAGCAGCTATAAAATCTATGAGGGTTTCTGAGGAATAGGTGAGTTAAAGTAATGGTTGTACTTTTGATGCACATTTTTTTTTTGTTGTTTTTTTTCTGGTACCGGGAACCGAACTCACGACCTCACACTTGAACAGGCAGGCGCTGTGCCGCGGAGCTAAATCCCCAGCCCCTTGATGCACATTTAAGTAATCTTTATCAATGTGTTCTGAAATCAGAATAGAGCCTTCACATTCTTGGAAAGCTCAAAAGTACTTTTATGTCAAAATGGCACGCCTTTAGTATTCTTGTAAGTAAGAAATCCTTACATGAAGACATGGGTCACTGGAATCTAACAGGAGAAATGCTAGTGACTTCTACCTATCCGTAAAAAAGAAGGCGGGTGACTCTACTGACTTTGCCGTGACGATATGCTCCCTTCACCCTTGTTTCTGTCTAGTACATGCACTTATTCACATGCTCACTGAGTTTGTACTGAAAGGACAATGCTGCTCCAGGTTCTTCGATGTAACAGTGGAAGAGGCAGGCAAGGACCCTGATCTTCCTGGAGCCTAATACTGGTGGGACAGGACAAGTAGACAACCTTTAAAGAGAGGCAATGGCCATGTACAAAACCGACTTATGAGACATGGCGATTGATAGCAGGGACTATGTACTTCAGCAAGGGTGGCCAGGAAGGGTATCTTCGGGAAGGGCGCATGTGAGTAAGGGGGAGATGTATATACCTGAGAGACAGGGCTCCAGAGTATGAAGCACTGGAAAGACACTCCTGGGGGGCAGCTGTCCAGACGGCAGCAGGAGGAAAAGACCATGGCATTGCAGACCATGCTGAAGTGTCTGGATTTCACTATACTTACAATGGGAGGCCACTGAGGGTTATGCAAAGACAGTGATGAGAGCTACTATTTGTTCTGGAAGATTTCCTCTGACTCCTCTGGGTAGCCATCTGAGCTCTTCTGAACACAAAAACGGCTATCCTCTGCAACGTCAAGGATCTGCCAAAGTCACATGCCTCAGATCCTTGTTATCCGGGTACCTGAACCCTCAGTCTCTTTCTTTTGACAATGGTGAATGAATGTGTCCTGCTGACTTTCTGCCTCCTTTGGGGACAGGCAGGGCTGGCAGAAACCACACAAGCACAGGTGTTGCAGCTGGGAAGGCTGGGCTCTCCCAGCAGCAGAGGGGGGGGGTCTAGTTGCCTTCTGTGTCTGGAGACCATATTCTTTGGCCAAAGAGGCAACAGTTTTCTCCTCTGGAAGTCTGAACCTTGGAAGGGACACTTGTAAATATCATCCCCAGAGGAGTGACATTAAAACTTCGGCATCAGTAAGATACATGTTGTTTAAACTCTGCTGATTTTCTGAACACTTGAAAGCCCTACAAGTTAGAGCATCCCACATTCTGTTTTCATCTCTGTTAATTCCCATCTGTGTATACTTAGAGACCTGCTCTTGAGAAGCTCTTCAAGCTGGCTAACTGTGCAATAGCATTCCTAATAGCCTGATAAAGTCTGGCTCTTAATTGCATTAATAAGGTGGGCCAGCTATGAGTGTAAGCCATAACAACACCTTAACTGCACTGCTCTTCCCAGTTTAAACACAGTGCATGGATGTCTTCACATGATCAATGTTCAATACATGGACAGTGAATTAAATTTGCACCTGTTCTTGGACAAGAAAGCAGGAGATGATCAGTATTAAAACTATGGTAAAAAGTAAAAGCAAAAACAGCTTTATGCAATTTTACATGCTTTAGACGCATGGAAGGGCCCTTGCAAATAAAGTTTATAAAAAGGATCCTGGGGTTGGCACAAATGATTGTTAATTTTATGTGTCAACTTGACTGGGCTAAAGGATGCCCAGATAGCCAGTAACACATTATTATTATTGTTATTATTATTATTACTATTATTATTATTTTGGTACTGGGAATCAAACTCACGACCTCATGCTTGCTTGGCTTGCTTGCTAAGCAAGCACTGTGCTGCTGAGCTATATCCCCGGCCCCAAGTAACACATTATTTAGGGATGTGTCTATGGGCATGTTTCAGGAAGAGATAAGCATTTGAATCAGTGGACTGAGTAAAGTTCTCCCCCTCACTATTGCAGACTGGGATCACACAGTCTGCACTGAGGTCAGAATAAAGCAAAAAGCTAGATGGAAGGTGAACTGTTTCTCTCACCTTATTGAGCTATGATATACATTTTCCCCTGCTCTTGGATTCTAGAGCTCCTGCTCCTCAGGTTTTTGGAATTTGGGACATATATCAGCAGTACCTCCCACCCTGACTAAATTACACACTGGATTTCCTCGGTGTTCATCTTGCAGATGGCATCTCATGGGGCTTCTTAGTTTCCACAATTGCGTGAGCCAATTCTCAACCAATTTCCTCTTTTATATATCCTATCAGTTCTCCTTCTCTGGAGGACCCAAACTAATGGATCTTACAAACATAAACTTATCTTTTAGTTTGGAAGGGTAGAAGGCTAAAACAGGGTGCAGCTCAGAGGGGTTTGGGTAAGGGGCCTCTTCTGGCTTACAGATGCTTCACCTCTTCTTATATCCTTAATTGGCAAAAAAATGACTAGAGAGCTCTCTTTTATAATGGCACTAATCCCACATATGAGGATTTTATTCTTATGACCTAATAACCTTCCAAAAGTCCTAGGTACCCCCCAACAAAAAAAGCAATAAGAATAAAAATAAATAAAGATGGTGTGAACTTGTTGGCCCTTTTTTGTATCTGTAACACAGGTCCAATTTTCAATGGTTCCTTTTGATGACTGAGTTTGATTTCAGAGCTGAATCCTGATTTCAAAGGCTAAAACTCAAGACCAGAAATGCCAGGAATTAAGATTAAAAAAAAAAAAATCATTCAAAATGAATCTCTCATTTTTTGACCTTTAATATTTTTTATTTTATTCACCTTTCTGAGTACCATTTCTTCTTCTGAATTTATCTTACTGAATTCTAACAAAAGAGAAAATTCTAGTATCCAATGTCTATTAAAGTAATCTAGTAAATGAATATAAACATCAAAAAACTGTAGAACGTTATTATAATTATTTTACAACTGTCAAATACTTCTTCAAACAACACACAATTCTTACAATTAATTCTTTCAACACTTCCATTCTGAAAGTATTGAATAACCTGGAATTTGGCAAAGCCCAAATCTATTTTCTAGAGCCTTAGCTCTCCCTTGTGTATAAAAATGGAAATGCACCTTGCTAGGAAATTTTGCCCCAGTAAATCTGATGACCTAATTTTTAAAACCTAAACTGCCATTTGATTTTAAAAAATGGTCAATTCTTAGAGGTTTTATATTTTGTAACACAAGGCAAGGAATAATCAAAACAAAAGCAAGAAAATATTAAAAGTGTCCCATATGCTATGCTTTAGATAAAAGATCCAAAACATTTTGTTAATATAAAAACAAAATAGTTTTGGAGAAAAGTACATCTCCCAGAATCAGTAATTCTTTCAGCTGAAACATAGCAGAGAGATGCCAGTCCGTCTCTGCTTTCGGACTGGGTCACACTTCACCTCACCCAAATAGGGGAGACCCTTGTCTTCTCTCAAAGAGTTCTTGAGGAAAAAAAACACCAACAGCCTAATTGTTCATACATGTCTGGAAATATTTTATTTCTCATGGTGTATTTCAACAGAATCTCAGATATTTGAAACCCCCATTTCTTCCATCTTTCCTCATTCTTTGTGGTTAAAGTCTCCAGGGATTTGTCTGTCCTTTCCTGTACTTAACAGTTTGGGTACCTGTAACAGGAGGGCCACTAAACAAACTCACTCTCTATGTACATCCTGACACTATTCAGCTTTTTAAGACACCAACATAAATTCCATTGAGAGGTGACATAGTTTATGGTGCTGACTACCCCCTACTTTGTTATATATTTCAAGAAACTCATTTTCTTTTCTCCACTTCCAGCTTCAGGAAGAGAAAACTCCTAGCATTCCTTTTAGTGGGCAGCAGATGTGAGGATCATGAGGACTCCATTCATGAAGATCCGTCATGAGAGATGAGATCTCTAATCTGATGGTTGACTAATCAAGGAAAAAGATGGTATTGTCTTTCCTCAAGGGTTCCTCTTGAAACCCTATGGCCTCTACACCTAGCTGTGTACGTCACAAGATACACAGATCTGAGGAAGTGGGCCTCATCATTAATATTTACAAAGTATTTATTGAGGCCAAACTGCATGGGGGTTGCATCTTTCTTCAATACCAGGAGCCCATGAGGTTTACTAGAAAAAGCAGCCACGCACCCATACATAAAGACCCCACAGAAGACAAAGTAGGCCCTAAGAATGGTAATAAGATACACCGGCAAATAAGAGGGACTTTAAAAAATTATAGTTTCAAGACATCAGATCTACTGTGAGACAAAAGCATACTCTCCAAAATTTGTTCTCCCACCCAGCTGCCAATTACATATTATACAGAGCACATAATCTAGATTGCATTCCAATTATCTTCAAGTGCTGTGGGGCAAAAATCACTCAGCAATTAAATAAATGCAGGGCTATCACTAAGAGTTTTGAGGAGGTGAAGGATTCTAAAATTGGCAGGACCAAAGGAACAGGAAGAAAAGTAAAGAACAGCATTCCAGAAATCATCTTCCAGCCCTCTTTTGAGCTCTGCAGTCACCCCAATTTCACAAAGCCCTTGCCTCAAGATGACGGCTGCATCACCATGCTACAAAGATCACCGTCAGTGTGCACGTGGCTGAGACTCAGTCAAAAAGCTCTGGCCCAGCAGGTTCATCTGAACTCTGTCCTGATTTGGTAGATGAAATGCCTGCTATCACACTTAAAGACACTGATATTTTCCCAAGGTATTATCAAGACAGGCCAATCCTTGTGTGTGCAAATGCACATATACAAATGTAATAAGTAATACAGCATTTTCTACTGCCTTTGGTACAACACGGAAGGGCTATCAAGCAGTAATATACAGAACATTTTTTCCACCACATGAACATTTTCTTCCACGTTTTCCAGCTGGGTCATTCGCTATTCAGGAGCAAGACCCATTGTCTAAAGAAAGATTACGATAAGGCAGAAGTGCAAAGACAAATAATACCTTTGATTTCCAAAATAGGATTGTGAACCTGCCATGAAATAATGCTCTTCACCAGGCTTCACTGATGAAGAGAAGATGACAGCAGCCAGCTGCAGCCACAGCAGGCATTTTTAGAAGCGGGCTCCTGTACTTGCTTGAGAAAAGAATGTACCCTCAAAATTGTTTTTCCTTTTATTTCACCTGTTTCTTTGGAGAAACTTAAAAGGAATTCAGTCAAAACAACCAAGTCACTCTGGCTCATTCTTTTTAGGTGACTTGAAGAAAACTTTGTTCATTAAATATATATATAGTGTGTGTGTGTGTACCGGGAATCGAACTCAGGATCTTGAGCTTGCCAGGCAGCCGCTTATGCCACTGAGCTATATGCCCGGCCCACTTTGTTCATTATAACCTTAACATTCTCTGTCCTGAGACTTTTGCGCCTACTATTTTTCCTTTTGAATATGTGATTATTACCCCCCAACTTAGCACGCTTGGGAATGTACATGCCATCTTTCTTTTTCTAAAACACATGGTTATGGCTCAGTGCTTGTGGATGTGTCCATTTCTACATATGGTGAATCTCCCTGTGTGAATATGTATAAGTTCCCCCATGAGCCCTCACTTTCTTGGTTGGAGAATACTGCTTTGCAAATCAACCCCAGTGCTCTCCTTTCTTGCTTCAAGTAACAAACTCTCTCCATTCCTTTTTCTCCTGGTTGTGCTTATCAGATCTGTATTTACCAAGAAGCGAACTCAGTGTGAATGGCCAAAAAGAGTTCTCACAGTTTCAAAGGCCCTCCCCAGTTAAAGCCAACCCTGGTGGAAGGAGATCCTCAGAACGGCTCCAGAAGCCACAGCGTGGAGTGGTCTGCCAGGATACATAGTATATAAGAAGTTGATGTCTTAACAGGAAGGCAAGACAAAGAACCTTCTTCCATGGTAGAAAAGGGAGCAAAGAAGAAAAGAAGCAGTCAGGCTTGACAACACTGCCATTCGCTGTATCAGAAAGAATCTGGGCTTTTCCTGGGTTCCTAGCGTAGAGTTTCTATACCCTTGGCATTTCCTGATGATAGGAATATGTCAGTGAGGTGACTCCTGGTAGACCCCTAAACTATTAGATGGAGGCTGGCCGCCATAAAGACCAAACATGGTCATTAGGAGGCTGGGACTTTGTAGCAGTCTAATCTCCAGGGAGGTCACAGGGCCTAGGATTGAGTGCAGTCAATGAAAAATGATTTTGTCAACTACGGTTATATAACAAAGCCCCAGTAAGAACTATGGAACTGAAGCTCAGTGAACATCCTGGATGGAAAATACACTGATAAGGTTCTGGTCATATGCTGCACCCTGATTCCAGGGAGAGAGGTCAGAGGGACTTGGATTCCCTTCTAGACCTCACCACCTTCTGCCTCTCTTGGCCGGCAAGTATACTTGATTTGTATATTTCTTTATGTAGTTATGTAGTTGAAACTGTAGTTTCAAAAGGCACTTTTCTAAATTCCATGCACCATTTTAACAAATTATGGAGGCCAAAGGGTTTGTAGGAATTCTTGCATTTCCAGTGAATCTGTAAAAAGAATAAAAGCCTAAGGACGCAGAAATGTGGCCAGGGCCTGAAGTAACGGCAGTTTGGTCTTAAATTCACTATGTACTTGTTGGGAATTATGCCCTTTAACTCCTGGAATTTGTAGTTACTGCCAGCATTGTTTTATAGTTTAGATTGAAATGAATTTTTTCCCTTCAGAATCCAAACCTGGGTGACGGGGCATGGGGGGTGGGGCATTTGAGAAGCACAAGAACAAGGTACTAAAAGTTTATTGAGAAGCTCATAAATCCTGAGCTTTAGGCATCTAACAAACTCTGTCCGAGACCCTAGGATGGTCCCTCACCTTGTGTTCAGATGGCCATAAACTTTCATAAAATTTGTAAACACAGGATATTTTGGATTGCTTATTATAAAAAGTTCCTAAATCTACCCAGACATTACATTTCTAGGAACTTCAGGCTTGGTGACCTCCTTGTGGTGACTTAGCTGCTATTGTGGAAGGGGTCAATCTCACTGTACCCCAAATGTCCTAGCACAGTGTGGAGGAAGCAACCCAGAGTTTGTAGACTCCCAAACAGGACACAAAACAGCTGAGAGCACAGACCGGGAGTCCCAGTCACATGTCAGAATGTTTGATAGCTTCTGGCTGGAGCTGGTGACCAGGAACCCGAGCCTTTAAGAGCACATAGCATCCAAGTCTCCAAGAATATAAGATGAAACCGGCTTGTCATATCCTCCTGGGATAGTAGCAGGCCAGCAGAGGTCCACGGGAAAGCACAGGGGAGGAGGAGAAGGTCAGTTTCCTCCTGTATCCAGATGCCGCCTTGGGGAGAACATGGGATGAAAGCCCCCAGGAAAGAGCCCACTAGGTGAATCAACGTTGAACTGACCACCTCAAAAAGACGACATTACCTTGAGACTGGCTAATAAAAAAGATATTTAATTTTCAATGATAATAGGGATTTCAAAGCAACATAAAATATTTCCTTTTAAGAAACAGAGCTGTGTTTGAAATTGTGATCCTCCTCTTAAAAAATAGCAGTATAAATACAGAAAAAAAATTTGTAACAGTCCTCCAACTAAACATTCTCTCAAGGACACTGGGAATTTCTTTTTAGCACACTATGACTACAGAATAAAACCTATTTGTGATGAAACCATGAACACATTTTTAAAGTAGATCAGGAGCAGCAGTATCGCTTAAACTTATCCTAAGTGTGCGAGGCAGAAATGGCTAGCTATTCACTAAAATCTTGCTTTTCTGGGCTCGCATTTCCCAGGTCACACTTCCCGTCTCCTTGGCAGCTGGAGTAGTCACATGACCAGGTTCTAGCCAATGAAAAGTGAGCGGAAGTGATGTGTGACCTTCCAGGCATAGCCAGTTAGAACTTGCACCCACCATGCCATGTAGTTTTCTCTACTTCCAGCTCATGAGAATGGAGAAGACCAAGCTGCAGAGGCCAGGTCCCTCAATGACCCTCAGAGAACAAGCACACTCACCAGTGGGGAAGACATCATGGACTTTGGTGAGAGTGAGAAATAAACTTTTAATTTTAAAAATGCACGCTTATGTGCATGAGGTTGAGTTGGGAAAACCACCCCCTTGTCTGTACTCTCACACATCAATCTAGTGCAATCAATGTGGCAATCAGAGCACACTTTTTATTTGCGCATGGAAGTCCCCAATTCTCCCAAGATATGGATCCAGTGTAGGAGCTATTCAAGAAACTAGGGAAGTTGGCAATGACCAAGAATATTAGGAAATTAGAAATGAGTTGTGACAAAAGGACAAGCAAAGAAACATGACAGTTCAGTGGAAAGGATAATTCTTATTTATCTGAGGAGGCGGTAACTGAACGGGGCCTTGCAGGATGAGGAATGTTCAAAAGAAAGAGCAGGGTAGGGAAGTTCACTCCAGACTGACACGAGTCCTCAAATATTCCAGCAACAGGGCTTTGATGTTAACTAGAGAAAGGGAACATATTATTCTATCACCCCATGGAACAGAACTGGGACCAGTAAGGAACAGCTACAGGGAAAGAAGATTCAGTCCAACGTGAGAAAGAACTAACAATTCAGGCTGACCATGAACCAGAGGGGCTAGGCAGACAAAAACATAGTGTGCTTCCTTTGAGGGATGGCCAGCCTGTTGGTCTGGGGACCACAAGAGTGTGCCATTTGAGCATGGATGGTAGCTGCTCCATTCAGCTGCCTTCTAACTCTGCGGTTCTCTGTCTTCAATGCTTCAGCCAAGCAGGCTTTGTACAACCTTGCCAGGAAAAAGAAGAATTATTTTAGCTGTGTTACAGCACTTCTTTTACAGCAGTCCCTGCCAATCTTCCTTTCAAGGCTCTGTTGACTGGGTTCGCTCAACATGTTCAACCACCAGCCAGGAGAGAAAATCTCTTCAACATCCAGGCCTATGAGAATTCCATGGTTATTACAGCAAAAACATAACACGCTGATATTAAACAGGATTTCTGCTGGTGAATAAGACCGCAGATGACAGTAAGCATCTATCCTGAGTAGTAAGGCCAACAGGCATCCATATTAATCACATGTCCTGCTTAACAGCAAGTTGCCAGCTCACATAAAATATGGCCATACAGTTTTCAAAAGATTCAATGACAAAAAGACACAATACAGTAAAGCTGTGTAGACAGCAGTTTTGGTCTTCTTGGATGACTTGGTATGCTGCAAGACACCTTAGGGTTAAATTTACAAACATCAATTTCCACAGCATAATTTTATAACAAACTGGTTGTCCATTTTTAGATGTGCCTGCTCTGGATAAAAAGGGAGTCTACTAGATATACTAAAAAGAGAAATGCTACATGAATATTGCTGGTAAATTAATAACTTTCTACTTTCCAAACATCATACTTTCATTTTCACAAGGATTCACTGAGGCACAAATGAAAGAAAAGAAATAAGTTATCTTAAAATGTGAAAATTTCCTATAAGATTCATCTTATTTGTCTTAAAAGCAATTTTCAATGATTTTTGAAAGGAAAAGTTCAACACATTTTTGCCCAATAATGAAGATTATTTTGTTTGTAATGTAGATGGATTAATCGTATCAAAAAATTGATTTTAAAATTTTGGCCAGGATCAATGGTGGTGCAACAGTGGTCTGTTTGTTACCATTGAAAGCTCTGAAGGGTTTGCTATCAGTGGCCTAGATTATAGTTGTTTCATCCCTGGTAATAACATTCCAATGGATGGGGGCTGGGGATTTAGCTCAGCGGCAAAAAGCGCCTGCCTGGCAAGCGCAAGGTCGTGAGTTCGGTTCCCGGTACCGGAGAAAAACCAAAAAAAAAAAAAACAAAACAAAAAAAACATTCCAACGGATGAAACTTAATTTATTGCTTAAATGAAACCCTTCATTTATTGGGTACTTAATTTATTGTTTAAATGAAACAGAAACAGAATAGAATTTTGGAGCTCAGAAATGAATACTAAACAAACAAAAAATCCCTCACATTATAAAATGGACCTTAATTATATAGGTTCTATAACCTCCATAAGTGAAACAGAAAATTCATATAACCCTATGAGGTATGATAAGAAAAGCTCAGTGAATGTTTAAATTTTTTATCACGTATTTATTACTGTAAAAGGAACATTGCTATTAATCCTACTTAAAATACTCTCCTTCACTTTGAATCCCACCATTCTTGCCCCTCTCTAAGCAGTTCTGAAGTCCTCTTTTGTAAGTGTTTTTAGTTGCACTCTCCTGGCTGTCTCAGTGTCCTGAAACAATCTAAAATGTTTACCTCTCACATTCACTTTGAGATCTGGGCAGAACCAGAAGTTGAATGGTGCAGCGCTCAGTGAATACGGTGAATGAGGACACAATGAAATATTTTTACAAGGCTCCCATTTCACTGGATGTATTTACTGTATATTTATACCTCATAAAGACTTGAAAGAAGACCTCCAGAACTCCTTCAGAAAATGGCAAGAATGCTGGGATAAGTGTGTTTGAAGTGACGGAGAGTACTTCTGAGGGAAAATAATGGTAATGTGTCTTTTACTGTAATAATTTTTTAAAAATTTAAATGTTTACCCTATATGTTGATTGTACCTTGTTTCCTGAGACCATAGGGACACCATCACACAACTATTACATTCTATATGCAACTATTCAACCCTAAATATGAACAATGCATTGCTAGTCGCTCTTTTCAGAAGCCCACAGAATTCAATCTTTTCAAAATTCAGGTCACATTCCTCTCATCATACAACATCCTGAGTAAATGACATCTCAAGTGGTACCAACGCCCCATCTGCCTTTGATGTCCAATCTCAAAATCCTTTTCATTGCCTTTCCATGAACCTACCTAGTTATGTCCTGGGTCCTAACACCCTCATCTTACAAAGCTTGGGAATTATAGTCCCTTTTGAGAAAATGAACAACTGCCAACATTTTCTGCTATTTTGCTTGGTTTTTACCCAACTATACTTGCTATTTCCAGCATGCATTTACTAGTCCTGTCTGGAATGCATGTCCCAGGTTGCTCTGTAAGTCAAGGTACCAAGTCTGCTCCCAATAAAGGAAGCAGACCTAAACCTTCAAAGGAAAGAATCACACTGCCCTTGATATTCACACACATGGCTCCCATGAGCATTTTGGTACTTAAATGTTCTATAAGGAGCACAGTCAAAGATGAGAAATAATCATTTTCTGAAGAGAAAAAACCCAAATGAACAAACAAACAAACTAGAATAACATTTCTAGACACAGTAATCCAAGTCGTAGGCTTTAGCCTGCATGTTTGTGATATAGGCAGCTCAGATCCAACCGAAATCAACTATGCAAATGCATTGGTACCCACTGATTCCATGATTTCTATCCAACTCTGTCCTGATGAGTCACATGACCTCTTTGAACTTCATTTTTTTTTTTTCACTAAACCAAGAGAATGAAAAGGCACCTTCTAGATCTAAATGTGCCTAAGGTCTATGAAATAACACAGTTAGACAACAATGTTGTTCCCGAGGTATGTCTTATAGAAGTAAAACCCCGATTAAAGACCACGAAATCAGGGGGAGTAATTAAAAAGATCTCTAAGGCCCCCTTCCATATTGTGAGTCTCAGTTTGACAGAGTGAGGCGTGACCAGGCAATTGGTCATAAAACATTAGTGGGTCTCACAGCTCTAATAATCTTGTGCTTCGAATCGTCTGTTCTGCTCTAGCAAAAAAAAATACTTCACTGTTTTTGTTCCAAGCACTGCCTTGAAACATAGGATGACTCTTCTACACCAGCAGAATGACTTTATCCTCTATCTTCAAGAGTCATTCCCTCTGACTGGCACTCTCGAACCCCTCAGAGGACTCCAGCTTTAAGCTCCTAATTTCTCCAAGCCACCAAAAACATTCTGACCACCAAGCGCAGGTCAAAAAAGCCACACCTACCCTGAGCCACTGCTTCTCTGTGAGGGCATCACTGTAGTCCACGTCACGGCGCTGGCGAGATCCCCTGCCAAAGATTTTCTCCTCCTCCTCCTCACACGTGAGCCTTTCCACTTCAGCATCATCCTTAATAATCCAGGAGGGCAGCTCATCTTCCTCCATTAAGCGAGGCTTGCGCTTTGGATTCCGGGCATCTTCCCTCCGCCGGTCCATGTCCATTCGCTAGAGAATGCATAAAAGTGTCACCAAAGAGAAGTGGGGTTCTGCACAGTAGTACAGAATTACAGTACTTACAACTGTTATAAGCCCTCTTAGATGACTTCAGGGTCCCCTTCAGTCTCTTTCATTCTGGTTGACTTGTTCTAGCTCATCCCTAAACCACAGTATCTAGGGAAAGATTCCACAAAGAGAAACCCCTTCCTTTCCTCTGTGCCCACCTTCTGAATTTATTTATGCATTTAAAAACACTCTTCAAGAATTCCTCTTCTTGGTATATGTGTGTGCAAAGCATCCCCTCAGGTAACAGTAAGAAAATTCAAGGTGGGGATGCACTTTAAGATTTAAAATTTGTTAATTTCCTCGACGAAATGAGCTTTCTGAGTTCATAAATGAGGAAATTCATCAAGAATATATTTCCATTTGTTGAAGAGTGTTCATGCTCTTAGCTAAGCAGTGAGGTAGGAAAAAGTGTGCCCAAGTATCACTACAGAATAGCCACCCCCAGTTGGGTGTGTGATTAGTCAGTTGCCATGAATGAACTGAATTTTCAATATAACATGGACACAAATTTAGCTCTTAAGAAAATATTACACCACAAAGAAACAGACCTCGGAGATAATCTTAATTTACCAAATCATACGTGAAATGGCCTCCTTTTGTAGCCTCCAAACTATGCCCCCATCTCTGCTAGCCTTTTAAAAATCAGCTCATTTGTAAATAAACTGAGTTGCACATACTTGGCTTTAAACTGCAACTAAATAATCTGATAGATAAAAAAGTGCAAATGAAACCACCACTGAAATTCCAGCTATACGACATATATCACTAGCTAGAGATATCATTTCCACAATCAAATAGATCATTAATCATTAAATTATTTACCTTTTCCCTCTTCCTTCGGCTCTACTGTACTGAAACAGGGATTTGATATACTTTTTTTGGCTTAAAAGCTAAAGCTGAACATGTAAATGAAATATCTGCTACTCCAACCCAAATGTGACCTCTAGAATCTATGTAAAAATTAAAGGTCAAGGTTCCTTAAACTATACTTCAACATTTTCGGCAACTATAACACTTTCAGCACGGGGTAGGCTCGGGCACGGTGAAGTCCCATTGGTAGATAAATGTGGCCATCCTGCTCTGTCATGGGTTATACTTAGCTCACAATGCTCTGTTTAATCCTGCCTTCTAATACTTTGGTATCAGAAATGAGATCAACCAAACCCTGGTAATTAGCACATGAAGGATGGGTCATTTACAGGAGGATCTCATGAAGGGCTGCATAAAGCAACTTCCTGACAGTTATTAGATAATAAATAAAATAAAAAGTTTTTCATTAATGTTCTACACTGACATGACAAAATATTTCCACTCTGATTTTTTAAAATATTGCTATGGTACCATTATCCATACCAAACCCTACAAAAGTATTTGTTATATAACTATCTAAAATTGAGAGAATATCTTCTGATACAAAAAGGAAATTACACATTCGTGTGTAGAAGTGAGTTTCCTTTCAGAAAGGTAGATGCAATCACATAAGTTTAAAGTTCTAATGAAGTACCCACCCCTTCTCAGAGATTTTACGTGCACCATACCAGTACAAATTTTAATATTGGAAGAAAAAGCTAACTGCTTATTTAGTTTCTACATTAATACATTTATCTTGAAGGATGATATTCCTTTTTTTTGTTTTGTTTTGTTTTTCTGGTACTAGGAATTGAACTCACTACCTTGTGCTTGCCAGGCAGGCGCCGTGCCACTGAGCTAAATCCCCAGCCCAATATATTTATCTTGAGACCTGATTATAAACCTTATATGTACAAGTACAGTAATTTTTAAAAGTACGTCTTGCTTTTATAAAGAACACAGTATCTAAAAGCCTAATGTTTGTATGTTAGCAAAACATTTCAGATATGTATCTTGCAACATTTTTAGTTAAAATTCGCAGGTCACCAATATGGAAGGTAACTTCCTGAAGGCACATTTGTAGAAGCAGAAAGCAACACAAAAGTTTAACAGACAGGTTTTATTTTAAAGCAATTATCTACTGATCTTGTTTATAGTGTCTACGATTTTATTAATTTTATAATGGATTCTTTTGTAACAATTGACCAAGAGTTTAAATATTTAAACCCCACAAACTTATTCTAGCTCACATTCCATTCTTTTTCTCAGCAAACCTTTTAATCAGAGTAGCTGGCAAGAGTTCAAAATTTATTTCCTGCCCCCTGGTGGAGGTGCTAATGAACAGTGAACCAGCCAAAGGCAGCCAGCAGATTAGAAGGTATTAAAAATCAGACCAAACAAAAATCCATACAACCTCCCAAACAGAGGCCAACCTTTAAGAATGCAGAGTCACAAAATCAAAATACCTATAAAAATGTGTTCCTTAACCATTCTCACCTGTTACACCATCTATTCACACGGTAATATATTTCCAAGGTAAAAGACTCTGCCTTGGGCAAACATTCAAACTTTTTCTCAAGTTTTTCAGTTTCTACAAATATCCAGCCCAGAAGTAAGGAAGGAGTAATATTCTTCTTCCCTTACTTTAGGACTGCTAGTGAAACTCTGCATCTCTGGACCTAATCTAATTTGTATAATGCCAGGCAACTTATCTTCTCCTGCGTCCTGAAAATATCGGGGGCCATAGTAGCACAGAATTATTGGAGATCAGTGATCAGCCAGGGAAGCTGAGGGCCTCTCGCCTACACGCCACCCCCCATCATCTATATTTTAATAAGTTCCTCGAGAAGGAGGTCTACTTCCAATGTGTATTCCTAATCTCCCTAAGTAGAGAGTAATCTATAAACATAGTGACTAACGGTAGGAGTTAAGAAATTCACATTTTATGAAGACCATATGTTGGCCACGTCTTCTTATTGCCCTTTCTCTTCAAAATGACTTGACCTAGGCAAGGCTGCTCTTGGGGGTATGGCAGGGGAGGACAGGTAAGTACATATCCCAGGTTAAGAGTTAGTTTAGGGGTGATTGCTATGGCTATCTCAATTTTTCTGAGAAAGAGTTAAAGGTCTTTTTATCATGAATCATTATCATGACACAATCAGTATTCCCTAGACAAAAATCCATAAGTATCCACACAGCCAGAGCACCATTCTCAGATTGTTTAGGCTAAAAAGGTAGAAACTGCAAACTGTTTGGGTCATATTTGGCCCACAGATGTGTTTTGCTTGGCCCACAATGTTATAGTAATTTTAAAAGCTCTGAATTTAGTTGCGAACATTCTGAAATCCTGAGATTGCATATAAAAACAGATTTCCAACTTCTCTTGCAAATTTGTGATTTCTGGCTACATGGTTCTCACATTTCTACTTTTTAGCTTTGTCCTCAGATACAGCATCTCCAAGGCACCTACCCACTCTGCTTGCTTTGTCTGTACAGACTGCTTACCTGAGATTGAAAGGCATTCTAATTCAGGACTTTTGATTTTAGAGTTCTGAGGCATTCAGTGACTAAAGCTATAGTTTACATTTATTCACTCCCTCCTCAAACAAGTTAAATGTCTTTGACAAAGATCAAAATGATTGAAGGCACTGGAGGGAACCTCTTAACTTTACGTATTCAAATCCATCCTACCTATTCACAAAAGTCTGAAATTTTACAAATATCATCATATGTTCAAGAGATATTTATTAAGTGGCAGCTACACATACAGAGCTGTTCTGGTCATTGAAGATACAGAGTAAACAGAAGAGCAAAAAGGTAGTAAATGCCACTTTGTGAGCTGTTGCACAGCCTTCCCTCACCTACCAACAAGCTTGCTCCCCTGGCTTGCAGCAGGCCACATGTATACATAAAATTCTGGTTTCAGCAAAATTATAGGTGCTGTGTATTATGGAACTTCAAGGGTATTAAATTCTTAAATGCCAAAGTTCTTTGACACCTACTTTGTGCCAGTAAAATCCAGGCATTTTTGCTCTTTAAATGAAGGCTATCCCTTACTTTATATGCACCTTGAAGCTCGTATTTGCTTAAGCTGGCTTTCAGCAATGAGAAGAGGCACACCTATGTCATGTCAGCTGCTGTTGCTCACCTGTCCCCACTGGGAGCATATTTGCTTTCATTAGGAAGGAGGCAGGTAGGGCACACTTGTGCGTTCTAATGCCTACATGAGCTGGACAGGCTTCCTGAATGATGCTGGGCTGGGATTAGAGACAGACTAGGTGTGAGGAGATACAGGACCACATGGCGTGGCCAGAGAGTGCAGCTGCTACTCAGCTCTGGCCAACCGTTTCTATACAGAGTGTTGGGACTGATACTGCCCAATCCCATTTTCTAAAAAGAAGCCAAAATTCAAGATTCTTTTTATGTTGGCAACAAATGCAAAATTTTAACAAATGCTGTGTGGGCCAAACAAAATATGTCTGCAGGCTAAATCCAGCCAGTTTGCAGAGTCTGAACCGAAGGAAGGCACAGGCTTCACAGACGAAGTTCTGCCAGGGCACACAGGCTCCAGGCATCTTAGTTAACAGGAAAAAAAGGGGCAGAGGGGGAAGGCGTTAGGGTGTCATGATTTGCTGCAACATTACCATAAAAAGGTCAAATTCCTCTTCTCGCCGAGCAATCATTTGGTTCAGGGTCTCATCATCTGGTACTTCATCTTCTTCCTGGAGTTAAAACAAAATGATTGAACAGGCTTTAGGAGAGGGGCTGGGTGGCTGAGGGGAAGCACATACCCATGTGGGGAATCTGTCTTGCACACCAGAAGGGTCCTAGTCCTCAATCCAAAAAGTAAAGCGGATCCCTGAATTTAGTACTGGCCATTCATATTTTGCAAGCTAGTCACATCAACTTCACAGAGCAAAATCTACAAAGCGAGGAAATGAAGGGCACCCTAAAAGTACTAGCTTTTCTGGGTGCATATCTGTATTCTGTTACTTTTAAAACAAGTTATTCAATATCTCCCAGCCTCAATGACCTCACATGTAAAACGGGTGTGATATCCACTTCGCAGGGAGATGTAAGACTTAAAGAAGGAAATCCAGGGGCTGGGGATTTAGCTCAATGGCAAAGCACCTGCCTGGCAAGCACAAGGTGGTGAGTTCGGTTCCCGGTACTGGAAAAAAAAAACAAAAAAAACAAAAAAAAAGAAGGAAATCCACATGAAAAAGTACTTAAGGTTCATTCTTTTAACTTCACTGACCTTATCCCAAATATTAATGCTTCTTTTCAAAGCCTTACAAAAAACATGAGCATATGAAATTTTGTGACTAAGCACAGGGCTAAACCAAAACAACTCATATATGTGTGAAACATATAACCTTTAGAATATATTTAATGGATACATCTCAGTACATACTACTCTTGCTAAGGGATGAGGCTGTGGTTAAGACAATTCAAAAACAAAAAGCCCTCAAAACTGTACTGAATTAAAATAATGTAAATGAAGTAGAGAAAGCAATTATACAAGGTGTAAAACTTTCACTTTATATTATGTTAAACAAAGGCACATTATCTCTCTGCTAATTCCTCAGGAACCAACAGTTCTCAGATTTCTGAGAAATGTTATGCTCTGACTTACACACTTATACAAAATGATTGCAAAAATTGGGCACATACTATAGGACTTATTTTCCAAAAGTATTTTTATCATATGCTGAGTGGGCTTGTTAAAAAATCAAGTTGAGGAAGTTCAGTGTATCAGCAGAGGGGAGAAAGAGGAAAACATGGAACTTCAAACATCCAATTACACAAATCAAATGTTCAAAATGAGGCAAGTGTTTTACAAAAAGAATGGAAGTGCACTGGCAGCCTAAATGAGACGACGATGTCAGTTCCCAAGATAACGTCTGAATGCACTGTAGGGACTTAATAAGTGTTAGAAATGAATGCAATTCAATAAAGCAAAAAGCCTATGATTCAAGATAATAATTACTGCTGAGAAACTTTCTATTTTAGTTCACCTCTACATTGATTAAAGTCAATTTGTCTAAATATTACATTTCATCTGACAAAGGCAGACTAGCCAAAGACTGGGGTCAGACCTCATGGTACCAAGCATCTGGGTAGCGCATCTTCAGGTAAACAGATGCTCTCTTTGGCCTTCCCTCTTCCTATAACTATGATACCCTCTCATCCCCTGCACAGTGAGTCCTTAGATGACCCCATGTCCCAAATGAAAAGATTCTCCTTGTAAGCCGACAGGACACCTGCCCACAGTGACCTGAGTTCCTGGAGAACCAAACACCTGGGCGGTTTGCAATAAAATCTTCCCAAGTTCTCTGTGCCCAAGTGCTTCATGGGGTGCTAGTTGTGGTGGCAGGAGCCTGAGCTGCCTTGAAATGAGGACCAGAGCTCTGATTGCAGTGTATCAGAGTCTCCAGCCAGTTTCACATCAGGGCACAGGCCACCCAGAGTGTGCTAACATTTGTTTGACATGCTGGTGCCCTGAAAGGAACATGGAGCCCCAGCAGGGCTGCCCACGGCTAGAAGCAGCTGGCATGGGATTCTATAGCAGGGCCCACCTGGTGGTCCCCAGGCCTGGGACAGATCAGTATCTTCCTTTGGCTTAGGAAGGCTAGAAAATTCCAACTTTCTTGCACGCAACCTAACTCAGGTCAGGCAGTATTTTCATAAGACCTGCAAAAAGCAAATGAGCAAAAATGCAGTGGGGCCTCCTGGCTATGAACCAGCTCTGCTCGCATCTGCTTTGTGATTCTTGGTGCACTTATCACGACGTCTCTTTGAAATGGCCAATCCTGCAAATGACAATCCAAACCACCTGACAACCTGCTGCTAAGTATGCACAAAACATTCCATTTCATGACTCTGAAACGGTGAATTATTCAACACAAAAACCTTTGAATGTGTCTGGATGCGAGGCTGCATGTGCGTATTTATTTTTCATCATTTTCATGAAACTCAATGGATACCTAATCAGACACTCACGGCTGACAAATTAGGAGCCATCATATCAAAGCACTCTTCGATTCGCAAAAGGATTCATTTTGGGAGTCCTTAAAATATCAAGCTCTATTCCGTATTTAGATTCCTTTCAGAAATGGAAACTATGTAAGATTTTTTTAAAGAATTTGGTTTTTAATTTATAGAAGCCTTTAAAAGCACATATCCTATTTTAGACAAAAAAAAATCAAACTGTCTGTAATATTTGTAATAAAAACAGTATTATGTGTAAATATTTAATGTAAATTTATGCTTCAATTTATAAATATGAGCATACAAAACCAAACTTGTCCATCTGGCCAGTTTTATAAGAACTGGTGCTGGTATATTATACGGTTTTATAGACCCCATAAATATGTTTTAAAACCGATTGCATATCAGTTTTTAGGTGACTTTTTTGGTTCAGCCTAGGGCCATGGCATACTAGGCAAGTACTCTACCACTGAGCTACACCCCGAGGCCTAAAATGAGTATATAACATAAAGTGAGTAAAGTTGGCAATTAAAAAAAAATAAAAATGATAAACCCAAAGATTCCCTAAAAAGAAATACAGTCAATATATTCTTCACACCATGTCACCAAATAGAGGCTTTTTTTTCCAGTACCGAGAATTGAACTCACGACCCCCTGCTTGCCAGGCAGGGCTGTGCCGCTGAGCTAAATCCCCAGCCCTGCAAGTAGAGACTTTTTAAGCTACATTTTTTGCAGCTTTAGGTCAGCTCTTTTTTCAGTGTTGAAGATGGAAGAACCCAGAGCCTCATGCTTGATAGGCAAATGGTCTACCACTGAGCCACATCTACACCCTTTGGGCAGCTCTTAAAGAAAAATTTTAAGTGGAGATAAAGGTCATGCTTTCCAAGTGCAAGTAGGGCTAAGTGAGTTAAAGAGAGCTGTGAAAGCTTATCCTACAGACACAGTGAGGTGCTGTCATTGCTGATCAAAGGCAACAGAGACAGAGGGCTCTGGAGGGTGGAAGGAAGAGAAGGCAAGGAGGGACATTTGCAGGTTTGTCTGGTCTTCTCTGGCTGATTTTGTCAGCCAACTATCCTCCTGCAGTTGCACAGCGATCCTACAGGGGGCAGCCTTTACAATACAAAGCAGCACGCTCTGGCATTATCTCCCTGGAAATATCCACTGGCCAAGCCTTGAGGGCCCTCTGGCATTAGCTTTTAAGACAGTCATTTGGATAACTTTCAGAGGCTTTCTGTGCTTGGGAAATAAGATAGCAGCTAATTTATTCATTTTAATTAACACCAGCCCAGGACATTCTTTAAAGAACAAAGAGGTTATTCTTAATCCTAAGAGACAACAGGTCACTGATTTCATAAACTCAGCTTCCTCTAATACCTCATTTTCCTCTTCGTGCTCCAATATGGCCTGCAGGAATGCTCTCCGCTCATGGCTTGAAGATTTCTGATCGAACATGCCGGCTTGGATAACTTTCTGATCTACATTCAGCTTATATTTCGCAGCTGCAAGGATCTTTTCCTCCACGCTGTTCACGGTGCAGAGTCTCAGCACTCGGACCTCGTTCTGTTGACCAATGCGGTGAGCCCGGTCTTGTGCCTGCAGATCCTGTTTGCAAAAGCAATACACTGTGAGGTCTGCGGTGCCTGGATTAGTCTAGCAAATAAGTCCCTACCCAAGAGGGAAATGTAGGAAGGCTATTTAATCCGCCTTCACTAAGGTAAGATCTTGCTTACATTTTAAAAATACACAAGTTACTTTCTTTGGAAAAAATTCAAGGTCATTCCTAGTTGAGGAAGCATGGTTTAAATTAACCAAGCCAACTGAAATAACATCTCTGGTTTTGACACCCAGGTCTCAAAATATTTTTATTTGCCCTTAGATTTATCCTTGAAATTGGTCCCTACCTACAACAAAAGTCAGTACATCTGATGTCAGAATTATCACTTAGATATTATCTACAACTACTTGTAAGTTGTAAGAAGCACTTTCCTTTCATGTTATCTTAACAGTGACTTTAAAAATTGTATATACATGCATCAATTTACATATTATACATACAGGCACATGGCATACATTATATATGCTCACATATATAATATGAGAGACAGACATGTAGACAGAAAGAGAGAGATCGATCAGCTAGCCAATTTCCTGAGACCTAACTCTATCAAATGCTCAATCTTTAATTTGGAAAATGAAAAAGATTGCTTTTCAGGTATTAAACTGGTGAACTTTGGGGGCTAGGGATTTAGCTCAGCGGCACAGCGCCTGCCTGGCAAGCGCGAAGTCGTGAGTTCGATCGCTGGTACTGGAAAAAAAGCCAAAAATAATAATAAATAAATAAATAAATAAATAAACTGGTGAACTTTGGGGGAAGAAATTCAGCATAACGTACTAAAATCTTAAAAAATTAGCATGGTTCTGACTCAGAAATTTCACCTCTAGAAATTTATCCTAAAGAAATAATCAAGGATGCACAAAGATTTCTTTGCATTACTGACATGTGTGTGTGTGTTTGCAGTACTGGCGACTGAACCAGGGCTGTTAAACTAAGCTACAGCTCAGTCCTTCTAATTTATTGTAATTTTGAGACAAGGTCTTGCCAAGTTGGCCATGTGCCCCGGGCTGGGCTTTAACTTGTGATCCTTCAGCCTCAGCCTCCCAGAGTGCTGGGATTACAGGCATGCATCACCATGGCTAGCTCAATCTATAATTTTTATAAAAAGTAGAAGTAAACATTCAACAATGACAGATTGGTTAATTGAACTATGATATTCTTCTTATATACATACCAACATAGTAGCATAAAAATTGTATTTTAGAAATTGAATGACACAAAGTTTTAAGCGAAAACCACAAGTTATAAATGAGATGTAGTAGATTATCTTACATTTGCGTATTTATTTACACCATGAAAAAGGACAAACACTGACATACCAACAATGTGTCCATCTCCAGTAATAAAATTATGAGTGCTATTTAATCTTCATTTTGCTAACATATAGCTTAACTTTTTTTTCTTTAAACGTATTAATCTTAGATGCTAGGAAGCAGGGAGACAGACTTTGTGGAGATGGGAAGAGGCCGTGGGGATGCGGGGAGATGGGACAGAGAGGAGAAGAAGCGGAAGTAAGAAAGATCAAGATGAGACATAGGTACCAACACCCCCCAATGAATATATTCATTGTGTATCACAAACATATGCCAATACATTTTTAAAACAGCAGCAATTAAAAGGAAAAAGGAATTAATGAGATCTGTAGGTAAAACCTTCCATAATCCTAGGAAGCAGAGTTACCTAATTTCACAGCTACTCAATAAAAACTTGGCATGTCCCTCTATTCACTGTGGCCTCAGCGATGGTACTCGGGCCAATGCTAATCAGTTCTTTATGTCCCAATCAGACCCTAACTCACCGGCTAGCCATACATATGTATATTTGTGTTTGTATTTAAAAATATATTTAGGGCAATAGTCTGTCCCCTGCATCTCACAGTTCTAGCAATATCCTTTACACAGAGCTGGCACTCAAAAGTTCCAAGCCCCTCCTCTTGACCAGGGAAGTTCTCAGCTACCTGCCCAGCACGAGAAAACAGCAGACATCTGCCCAGGAAATTTGCTCTTTCTATAGGAGGCTTTGAAATTACATGACTGATCAGGCAAAAGTTTATTCTCAGATGTTTGAGTAAGTTAGTATAAATATAGTGCTGAACCATGAACACAGCTGGGATCCATCCAATTTAGATTATTTTCTAAAGAGGAGATGAGTAATTAAAACCTCCAGGGGTGGGGGGCTTCTAAACCTCCTTCAAGCCTGTGATCCAACCATCTCTCTCAGCGCATCTTCAGCAGGACAGCTAAGTGATGACTAAGGTGACAAATTCTGGGTCACCAACCTTTGCATAATCTTCTGGGGCAAGGTCAGCAAACAGCTTCTGTAACAGGCCCAATATGAAGACTCTAAGCTACCTGGTCCTGGCGTGGACGTGGAGTGACTATCCTCTTCGAACTTTGACACACATGGGTTTGAATCTGGCTGTTTGCTCCTGAGCAAGCTAATAGAGACTGGTTTCTTTGTACGACAAATGCTTTGAGGATTACCTGCAGGGAGTTGTGCAAAGTGCCTAGAAATTTCTTGCACAGTTGTTGCTTGATAAGAGTTAGTTCCCTTGCATTTTGAATGAAAACTCAGTGCTTATCTATATCACTCTGAGACCACTGATTTCTGAAAATGAAGTTTTCCTAACCTAATAGCCATGTCTGAATGACAGGAACAATGTGGTCAGCCTAGTTCCCTCAAGTGGGTGGAAGTGAATCCAACTCTGGCAGATGTAAACACAGGAGTATGAGGGCCAGCATGAGGACCTTGTGATCAGCTAGGTCAGAGGAAATTTGGGGTCCTCTGTTTTGATGCAGAAAACCTAGCTCAGGTGTAGTTAGAAGGGATCTATAATTTTACTTGAATCCTGTTCCCCTTTAGCTACTGGTCATAAGTGACCCCAAAGTCTGTAACAGAGAGGAAGGAGGGAAAGGGGAAGGAGGGGGGAAGAGGGAAAGAGAGCGAGAGAGAAGCCTAGATGACCCAGCATCTCTTCCCATTGAGATAGTAGCATTTCCAGAAACTCTGATTTCTTTGGCTCTTAGAGTTTATACTGTGCCAGGGCAGATGAACAGGTGACACTTGGTAGGCATGTTTAGCTCAGAAGATAAAACACAGCAAACTCTCCATACACCAAAACCATTACTAAAAAACAGCTTAGGGGCCAGTAAGTGGCATAATCTAAACTTCCAACCACAGTGAGCACTCAAGCAGAGGAATCCAATTCCTTCTCCTTAGATGCCACCTGAGCTTAGCGCTGCTTACAGAACAGATACTAAGGAAAATGGTAAAAAGAGAAACTGCAGGAGCCAGGCAAGGTGGCACAGGCCTGTAACCTCAGCACCCTGGGAAACTGAGGCAGGAAGACTCCAAGTTTAAGCCCAGCCTGGGCAACTTAGCAAGACCCTGTCTCAACATTTAAGAAATACATAACTAAAACAAAGGGCTGGGGATTTATTGCAAGGCCTTGAGTTTATTTTCTAAGCCTGAGGTAAGGGGTGGAGATCTTTCACGGGATACGAAGTTTACCCAAGCTCTAGAATATAACATGGAATATCAAAAAATTCACAACATATAAAAATGTTTCCTGCATGAAAACTTGAAAGAAGTAAACTACATGCTGGTGGCTCCCCACCTTTTTCAAGGTCAGCAAATTTCAATAATAATTCGACTTTAGCATCATCACCCATGAAAAATGGCCATGAGGTACATGCAGCGCTCAGCTCAGAGTCAGGAGAAGCCCCAAGGATGACCACCTGCCACCCCAGCTACTCAGAAGGCTGAGGCAGAAGGATTAGAAGCTTAAGACCAGCATGGGCAACTCAGCGAGACCCTATCTCAAAAAATAAAAAGGGTGAGGAAGTGGCTTAGTGGTACAGCACTCCTGGGTTCAATCTCCAGTACCAGAAAACAAGTGTGAGAGATCTTCTGTGGGAATCTCCTGGAGTGTTACCAAGGATACATCTCCACCCACTAAACAAAAAATAAGAAATCTTGGGACCGGGGTACAGCTCGGTGGTAGAGCACTTGTTGAACATGCAGGAAGTCCTGAGTTTGATCTCCAGCACCAGCAAAAACCAAACAAATGCTGGGCTGCAGTGGAAGGGACACGAAGCAGGAGAATATATTTTTCAAAAAGTTTTCTTATAATTCTAATGCACTCCTGAATTCTACTATTTGCCAGAAACACCTTCATGAAGCCTTTCCTCTCCATCTTCCCAGCAGGCCCAGGAGCCAGTCAGCATTACTGTTGAGGAACCCCGGCTGGGTGAGAAGCCCAGGTGTAGTGGATACAGAATTCACAGTCACGTGCTAGCTGCATGTTCATTTTACTGGGTTCAATTCCATACTCATTCTAAGAGGAATCAAGTCCTGATGCCTATCATTCTACCCAGGGTCTCACCAGCAGGCAGGAAACCAGTGCCATAAAGGATGAATTTAACTGTCTATTTAAGTCTTCTAAGTACTCCTTCCTAAGGACAACTCTATATTTACCTAGTAGAAAGAGCTAACAATGATGGATGTTCAACAGAATGTTTTACTGATGACTTTAACCAAAACACAAAATATAAGGTTACGTTTCACACTGTTAGACCTTGAAGTAGTTGTCTAACCTGCCTAGGACTCAGGTTTCCTTGACTGTGAAGATCCAGTTTATCAACTACTTGACAGGGTAGTTGTAAAACCCAAGTAAAGCAATGGACATGAAAAGTTGGCACAGAGTAAGGGTCCAATAAGTGTCAGGTGCTACTGTTCTTATTATTTTGGAGCTTTTTCTTCTTTGGTGCTGGAGATCGGGAACCATGGCTTTGTGCATGTGAAGCCCATACTCTACCACTGAGCTACATCCCCAGCCCCTGGAAAATTGTGCTGTATTTTGCACCAGGTATAATTTTCTCATTGGCAATACCAAGAGATGGGGATTAAAACTTAGCAGAAACTGAGTTTTTTTACCCCCATCTTCAGCAAGTGTAGGGCCCTGTAAGAATCTATGCTGCAAAGGAGATAAGAAAATAGGATAGTAATTCGTTGGCCTTTATTTTTTCTTTGGAAACAGCTGAGTTGATTAGCATTTGCCCCGCCCTGTAAGTGTGAATGATGAATGCTTTAGTCTCCCTTCAGAGGAAGGCCCGGTGCCATAGTCAGAGGTACACACCTGATGAGGATTCCAGTCGCTGTCAAAGATGACCACCGTGTCAGCCGCTTGAAGGTTTAAGCCCAGGCCTCCTGCTCGCGTGCTCAACAAGAAAATGAAATACTGGGACCCGGGTTCATTGAATTTTTTCAGCAAAGCAGCACGATCCTCAGACTTGGTGGTGCCTAAGGCGGTAAGAAAAATAAATGTGCCAATTAACTCCTGTCTGAAAATGGCAGAAAACTAGATAAAAAAAGGCCTGCTTGCCTGAAAAATACATCCAGCGTCCTCTTAACATCAGTGAGGTAGCCACCAGGGTTCCTGCAGTTTTGAAAAGAACTTCGAACATTTTGCAATTTTTTTTAAAAAGGAAAGATTGTTTAAATACTTACGAGAGGCCACTTTTGCAATTTTACAAATTCTACATTCTTACCCTAATCCAAGACTTAATGAAAACATTTCCTGGATCTACTTCCGTGCTTTAAAATACCAAATAAATTTTAAAAACCCACCCACATGCACGTGCCTAAAACAGTTATTATAATGGCTTAAAACAACTGTGCTTACAGGCATTAGGGCAAGACTTACTTACGCCAAGAGAGTGAAAACAAAAGAAAAAGTTTATTTTTACTAATGTTTGGATTGTTACTGAATATGGTACAGTAAAAAGGTAAAATATCAGTGAATACTGTTTCTGGTAAGATCTGAAGCCATAATTTTTTAAAAAAAGGAAAAAAAAGAGAATCTTTTAATTTGTTTCTTACGTTAATATCCTGCTGTATTGGGCTCACAGGATGCTGAAATAAAACCTACCCAGCAGAGCAGCAGGCCAAACACCTGGGGTAGCTTACACCCCAGGCTGAGGAGGCTCCGAAACAGCGCATGGGGAGAGAGCGCCGGTGTCATAGTGTGGCTTTGCATTCCACATTAGCCAATCGGTCACCTACTATCCACTTGTAATGTATTCACTGGGCTTTTTCACAAAATGCATTGTGGAAGGGAAAAACACAAAAACAAGACCAATCAGTATTCCATCTGAATATATTTCACGAGAAAAGTGTAGCTGCTGAGCTACACAAAGGCTTTAGGCTGCTGGGAAATATATATGTTATATGATACTCCCTGACTGCATGCTAGACAAATATTATTTCTATGTGTTGTTCTTTTTTAAAGGATGAAAATATAGTAGTAATTTATTTCAGACGATTAAAATATTTAAGTGACTCCAGCTAAAGGAATCAAGTTACGTAGAAGGGTCAAGTTCCCAAACATGGGGAGTCTGTTTTTCACATTTAGTAAAAATAACAAGCATCCTCCTGAGGAGGAAAGAAAATCAATTCCCTACATTTAGCAAACAGGGATTAGGAACCAGGGGTTTTGTGGGCTCTCTACACTTAAAAAAGCAACATTCTTGAACCTCGGTTTACTTCCTGAATTAGAGTTTTTATTTGGTGAATTGCCACAGTGAATTGTAGGAATTTAAATTTGGAGGAGGAGCATTAATGTGCTTTGTTCAGTGAGTTTTCAAACATGTGGAAACCTTTTTCTATTACCTTCAGAACTGCCTTTCCAAAATCATCAGGAACTGTTTGTTCAGGATGCCAAGGAAGACATGATTTTTCTAATATGAAACTTTCTCTCTATATTGCCTTACCGGTTGCAAAGTTCTTTTAAAATAAATCACTTCTGTGGATTAATGATGCGTATATTTATTGGTTGGTTTCAGCTGAATATAAGCCACAGAAGCCAACAAATAATAATAAAACAAAACTTCTAAAATAGAGAAAGGGTATCAATAAAACTAACTGGGAATGTGCCTACTTTGGATAAAATAACCTTAAGCACAAAACAAAGCACTGAAAAACAAACGGAAATGTCAAAATTACTTAGCCAATGGAGTTCTCATGCCCCATGTAGATAGATACTTTAAGCAAAGAGATTGACCATGTATCTGATGTTTATTTAAATTGTGTAAATGGACTGAAAATCTGACACATTATAAAACAAAGTTCAATTCACTTTTCATACAAAGCTACAGCATTTCTTATTACAAGGTTCAAAATATGCTGGATTATTATTTCCATTAGTAAAAGTTCCTAAGTCAAGATCTTTGCTGATCAACAGTAATCTCAGTATCCCTCGGGGACATTCAAACTACCATGTATGAGTTCATCCAAAAGAAAATGCTCCTTGCAGGTGCACAGTATTTGATGTGCTTGGCGCTAGCATTAGTTTCAGAGTCTTTCAGACTTTGATGTATGTATAACCAATTATAAGGGTAGAATTAATAGCAAGGGCAATTGTATTGAAAATTACAGAATTTGCCAAAAGGAATACAGTGCTAGACTTTTATGATTACTAATTTTAACTGAGTTTAAGCAGCTCTTGGAAAATTTAATCTTCTGGGATGAAACTTTACTACTTGTTCTCATTCAAGAATCATTTCCAGCGAAAATAAAAACAATAATGGAACAGTAGTGAAATCTATCCCATATACCATAATCTTTGCAGAAAATAATCGCTTGGCTTTCAACAGGTGATTTTTTTTCTCCACTGAAGTAAAAATCTGAGGCATCAAATTCAGCAATGAAAACCTGAAGACATTTGCCCGTTTGGTGGTACAGTCGGGGTGGTATGGTGTGTGTGTGTGTGTGTGTGTGTGTGTGTGTGTGCTTGGAAGGGTATATAATAATTTATTTATATGTAGACTGATTGATTGTTGGTTCGTTAGTTTTTTCCACTCCCAAAATGAATGGTTGCTGCTTCATACGGAAAAAGTCAGAACAGCCTTCTGGAGCCATCTGAAACACTTTAGGGAATTTATTTTTTCTCTTTTCATGTAACAGTAAGGGCTCTGATAGCAGAACAGGGAGTGGCCCACTCATCTTGTACCTCTAGTTTCTAGTTGTTTTCAATTAATTCAATAACTTTAAGTACAAAAGCATTGTCAAAATGTCATCACAACAGAGCTGGGGCACAGTTCACTAGATGTGCTAACACTGAGCTAATTTGGAATTAAAGAAATCCAAGTTAGAATGCGGTTTTATAATTTATCTTTGTTTCCTCATCCGGTAAATGGGAATCATAATAGTGAGGATTAAAAGGGGTAACAGTATCTTAGTTGTTGAGGAAACAAATGCACACAAAGTGCCTTCCCTAGTATCCTGCATATGGTGTTAGTTGTTATTACTAGTATTATTAATAACAATAAGGATGGCAACAGACAATTAAAGAGACTCTTACAGACTGACAAGGAAACATTAGTGATTTGCTTCGAGAAAATCACTTACCAGTTTTATAGATTCAAATATTCTCAGGCTGCAGTCCTCAGAGAGGTGAGATTCAAAGTAAGTGGCACACAGCAGCAAACAGTAGTTATGTAGGACACCTGGGGAGGGAGCTTAAACCCAGGGAACATAAAGCCTAGCTCCCCTCAATCTGAGTGGAGTTACAGGAGGAAGGAGAGTGCTGAGCTCCATCGGCAGAGAGAGGGAGGAAGTCAGTGAGGAAGAAACAAGCAGGAGATGGGCCAAATGAGACAGACTATGGGTAATATGACTACATCTGTGAATTCAAAATTAATGTTTACTTAGCCATCAATTTTCAGTGACTTTGGAGGGGCGAGATAAGGTGGTTTTTAAATTATTGTGTCTGTCAGATGGTATAGCTAATTTAAAAATTAATAATACCAGAGAGGTAGACCAGACAGAGAATTCACCCAAGAACTCAAGTAAGAAAACATTTGGCAAGTCCGAGTTTGGTATATTTCCAATTACATTTAATTACTGTAGTGGCAAAATGGGGACAAAATGTTAGATTGAAAATAAAGCGAAACCTTCTAATAGAACAAACTTCACATTTCCTGTTCGTTTAATAATAACATTAATGTTGCCTTAGATATAAACAAGTATTAGCAGTACTGTGTTCTTTGTAGCCAGGGATTAAATGCATCTTCCCTGTCAATTACTCTTATTTTTGTTCACCATTCTTGGAACACATTCTTCCCTGCCATAGTATGAAACCTGTGATATCTTTAATCCCTAAAATATTACAGCCCGTAAATTCATATTGAGCACCTACCATGTGCCAAGTACAGTACTAGTATTATGGCCTTAAATTCACATTTTCTTCCATTCGCATGTGAATGTTTAGGATATGGTATTTAAATTTCACTCTTAAAATCAGGGAAGTACTTTTTAACAGTTTGCAAAATCCAGGAAACAGTGTGCTTACACTTCTTTATGCAATATGTAGGTATGTCCTACTTAGAGAGGCTTTAATAACAAATATAATCACAAATGACCCATTACATTATTACTGAAGAAAGGAGACACTTTATCCTTTACAGTATATCTCCACAGAAAAAGTCAAAGGCTTTTCAACATATTCTACATGGCGCACAGGTAAGAGTTGACTCTAAGAGCAAGGAAGACTTAAAATCTTCAGTTTTGTTTAATTATGGGACACTTAAGTGACTCTGAGCTCATCTGTGTTGATTTGTAGGTGAGATAAACTATGCACATGGTGTCAACATTCTTAAAGCTAGGGGGTATTGCCATCTGGAAAACGAGCACCCACCCTTCTAGTCAATTCCTCACTTTTCTTCCTTTTTGGCTGAAGTTGGATTTAAGTGCCACAATCCCTCCATTTTCAGTCACACAGCTTCTGAGTCTAACACTTCCTGCACTTACCATCAAGACGCAGGTAAAGGAAGTTCCGGAAAGCAAAGTAATCCTCCATGATGGTCATGAGAGACGTCATCTGGCAGAAAAGCAGCACGCGGTGATTAGTCGCTCTCAGTTTTGGCAGAATACGATCAAGTAGCTCAAACTTTCCTGAGGCCCGATACAGCTCAGCCCTGAACCCAAAAATGCAAAACAAGAAGGCAGTATTACTGCTGTCTTCCTGAAGGATCCAGTACTGCTCTGATGCTTTTGCGTAGTGCCTGGCACGTAGTAAACCATCAGTGAGAACTGTGGAATCAGTGAATGACTACCAACTCCAAAGCAATGGGAATGTTTATTGAAGGAAGAAAATATATTTCCATAAAACCCATAAACGGTGTATCTTCCATGCTAGGTTGATGGCTGATTCTAGAATAAAAAGGAAAGCTTTTATGTGCCTAATACTTTTCAGGGTCTCATTCAACTTTGTCTCTTTGTCTTTAAGTCCCTACTATTAAGTATATAAAATTGTTAACTTGGGGTCCTCACAAATCATTCAAATTCTTATTGAGGGGCCAGGGATATAGCTCAGCAGCTCAGTACCTGCCTGGCAAATGCGAGGTCAAGAGTTCAATTCCCAGTACCCAAAAAAATTCTTACTAAGCATCTATCATGTGCAAAGCACAATACTAGGCATGTGTATAGTGATAAAGAAAATGAATAAATGTACTGTGGTGAATACTATAAATAAAAATACCAAGTAACAATAAGAGGACTCATAGCAGTACCTGCCACCCTCTGTAGATTAGAGTGACGTTTGGCAAACTTTGGCCCTGGTCTGCTGCCTCGTTACAAATAAAGTTTTATCAGAACACAGTCATGCTCACTCATTGCTGTCTGGTCTGGCTGCTTTCAAGCTATACTGGCCAAAGTGAGTGGGTGTCAGAGACATTGTACAGCCGCAGAGCTGAGTATAGAGTATGACTGGTGTAGAGTATGAAAGGTAATCTCCCTGAAGAGATAGCATTTCAGCTGGACCTGGACAGAACGAGTTAAATGGCATCCAGGTGAAAAGGGAGGGGTGGGGATAGAGAGGAGGAGATTCCAGGGAATGGAAAATATGAAGGCTCAGAGGGTAAAGAAGGCTGATGAGTGTGAGAAATGCAACACACTAATGGCGAGTGTGTTTAACCTGAAGGGACAAGGAAATTGGCCCAGGAGAACAGAGACAGGGAAGCAGGGATAGGCGCTCCACTAGCTTCACTGAGTGTTCTGGTTTTCACTGCAATGGGCAACCACTGATGTGTTTTACACACAGCAGTGACAAGACCTGGTGCACATTTTATATGTCACCTTGGACACTGTGTGCAGTGGCCTGAGGAGAAGACTAGAACTCTGTCTCCTGCAGCAGTGAAGGTCAAAAATACAAAGGAACCTGGTGGAGGTGATGCTATCACATAGAGAAAGCTAATGCAAGGCCCTCTTCCTCCACAATCAACCACTTTTTTTTTTTCTTCCAGCAGTGTAGTTTACACGTTATTAAAACTTAATTTAAGGGTTGCTATGGGTTGGAGAACTCGCCAGTATAATTGCAGCCTACAATACTGAAATGTAGCACTGGGATGCTGAGTTTATGTCACAGTGTATACTGTCTCTAACAGCCAGATTTTCAAATGTATGTCCTCTTGCTGTCCATCCTCTTCTCTGACCTCCAGGTAACTCTGCATGCCGTGTTTTCATCCTGCAACACTGGTCAAGCTGCTGGGAGCAGGGGTGACCATCAGACCCAAAGGACAGGGAAGGAATTCACTGACATCGCTCTGGCATGGGTGACAGTTCCCCATCTTGTCCAGTAATTCTGTCTGCCTTTGGGATCCAACCGGGATCCCCTACCCTAATAACACATCTTCCCCATGACCAAAGGGACACAACAGACTTTCTGTTAGTGTAAGCTTCACCTTTTTGTTGTAAGACAGGATTCTCTTTCACAGTCTCTGCTAGTGAAAAAGCCATATCTATAACGCATGACTGTGAAATTGTACACAGTTATAACAAATGAGACATTTCCTCCCATGCACATGAATGTTAATGATCAACATGAAATTTAATAAGATAAATTCTCTTCGAGCCTAAGCTACGGCTTTGGTTAGAATTGAAAACCCCTCAGACTTCAGTAACATTCTAGACCTTCAGGATACTGTTAGGTCTATTAAGTGAAATCTATGTCCTCTGAATGGCCACTTGCTCAAGGCAAGTAGTAATTTATGCCAATAAAGTAAAAAAAAAAAAAGTTGATATCATTTCACTCAACAACTTTGGGCCTTTCACTAAGAAGCAAAAAGGGCTAAGGGGATCACAGTATTACTTGCATGATAGAAAACACTTTAGAGAGAAGGAGTTCAGGTACGACCAATAACATTATATTTCAAAAGAAAAAAAAGTTTAGATTTACCCATTGATGACCCCATTTGAATAGCCCAGGTGTTCAGCAAAGGATTCCTTTAAAAAAAGAGAGAGAACAACGTAACTTTAAAAATGCAATTATTAATTTAATGGTTTCTCTTTCAGTGAGGTCACCCTATGTATTTTAGAGAATAAAGGAAACAAAATAATAAAACAATAAGAAAAGACTCATTGTTGACTGAACCGGAAACTCAGTGTCTTTGAGATCAGAGTTTGGTTCCCCAGAAATGGATCCTGGTCTCCCAGGTGAGAGCTCAGCTCTAGTCTGACAGTGACTGAGCAAATGTTGGCCCAGGTCCGAGCCCGTAGTTCTTCCTAGGGCTCAACCCACAAAAGGAGTTCGGAGTCTAGGCTAGAGCAAGAGCTTAGTACCAGCAAGTCAGGATTGATATGGGAACATAAAAGTAAAGCAGAAAATAATGCAAACGCAATGAAAATAACAGTGATTATACACGGCCATTCTTAGTGGCATCGCTAACACGCCTTCCACGCCGTGCTTTCTCCCCCTTTACAAATAAGCCCTGAACTACTCTACTCTCAGTGTCTGGCTTCCACTGTTAAAATATAGACTTACTTACTTAACCCCTTTCTTACAGATTCAGAGGAAGAAATGTTGGACGGTCCTCTGAGTTCTATTTCCACTTTACAGAAACAGACCATCTAAGGGTGACGAGCAAGTCACACTTTCACATTAGCCAGCAGCTGTCCCTTTTCTGCTTCCCTCTTCACTGCAGTTTTTTCTTGAAGGGGACCAAATCTTCCCCTTTCTACTCTCAAATCCACTCACCCCTGGCAGCAGGTTTCAGCCCCTCAGAACACTACCCAGTGGCAAAATGGACACACGAGTACAATGACCAAAACCCCACTCCACTTTCCAAAAGCAGGCTTACAGCCTCCCCTCTGGCCATTCTTCACTTCACTTTTAGGTCCTACCACTTTCTATCAGCAGGGCTGGGCAAACAAAAGCAATGTTATGTATCCATGGGCTGTGATAAGATTAGGTCTCAGTATCCTTTAAAAAAGTGCTTCCATTTCTCCAGACTGACAGTTCCCAGGGAAGCAGGGAGAACGCTATTGAGACTGAACTTCTGGAATGACTTGGTATCAGCAAAGGGTTGTGTAGCAAACAGAACAAAACAAAGGCACACAGCATCTCAGGCCTTTAACTGCCAATGGAGTCTCTAGTACCTGTGGGACTCTCATTTCTAGGAGTAAGCTCCTCAAAGCTTTGTACGTCAGGACAAGTGCAAATCGAAGCCTGCCTTTCCCCTAATTACACTTAAAGTATAGACAGGCAGGCACTGGCAGGCATGTTCCTTAGCTTAGCTTCCTTTATGACCCCCGGGCCCTGCTAGAGCTCCTGACAGAAGCTGGCAGAGAGAAGTTGTCCTCTATCCCTTCCTTCCTGGTATGGTCCAGCATGTTTCCAAGGTGAATTTTTTGTGATATCCAAAATACAATAAGACGAACATTTAATTTTCTTAATTTTCAAGTCCCTCATAGCCTTCTATAGTTCAAATTAAACATCTTAAAGCTGTCTTCCAGAGAAATGGGATGGTGAAAGGTATGACCCCAATCCTTTCCATCTTTCTTCATTTTTCCCGGCTCCCCCAGCCCAACATATACTCAGCACTGACTCACTAACACCCTACATCTCTTTAATACATTAATTTACAAAATGCTTCATGTATTATTATGTAAAAGTCAACCTACCTGCCAGTCTCATAATCAGTCATCACCCTCTCATTACAAATCATGCAGACTACAGCATGGAGATTCTGAGTGAGTTACCCCACATCACAGTGACAAAGTGGCCTGTGACATGAACCCACTATTGCCTCTTAGAGAGTCCTCCTTCTATATGCAATAGCTGTTGCTTGTCTGCAGGATTTTTTAAGTGTTATTTCTGTTGTCATTTCACCTGGGTCTGTAAAGAAGCCCCTGCCCTATATTAAAAGTCTTGCTTTAATTCTACCGGGTGGCCCTCTGTGACTGTGGAAGCCCCCTCTGTGTCCACGGAGGCACTCCCCCGCCCACAGATACTCTCCCTTGTTTTTGGATGCTCTCCCATCTCTGGAAGCTCTCCCTGGTGCTCACGGATGCCTTCCTCTTTGTGCATAGATGCTCTCTCCTGTGGCCATGCCTGCTTTGTCTATGGATGTTCTACCTTGTGCCTAGGGTGCTCTCACCTGGGTCCATAAATATTCTCCCCTATGTCACAGATACTCTCCCCTGGGTTCACAGACCTCTCCTCTGTGTCCAAGGATATGTCTCTGTTATGTCAACAAATACTCTCCTGCATTCATAGAAACCTTCCCCTGTATCTACTGATACTTTCCCCCATGTCTAAGATGTTTGCTTAAATTGACAGACACTATCACCTATGTGCAGAGACTCTTCCCTATATCCACAGATGTTCTTCCCGAAGTGTATGGCTAGTCTCTCTCAAGTAATTACTCAGCATAGTTGAGTATGTGGACTCAACTACATGTGGACAGGGTATGAAATAAATACCCTGACCTAACAGGCACAATTGCCCAAAATAAGGGAGGAAAAAAGAATATGCAAAATTAAAACTATTTCACTTTTTATCCTGTAAGTTTTGATTTTATATAAGCTTCTATTTATTTACTGTTTTTAAATAAACTGGTGCAGATTACTGGAGCCCTGTAGTGAATCTCCCCTCACTCTCTTGCTGAATTTTCAGTAGAAAGCAGGCCCTATACTGGCAAATAATCACCCTCAGGCTCATGTGCCTCTGCAGCAACTCTGAAAAAGGCACTTGATGACTACAGTGGTTTTCATTCCTGCCCCAGTCAAGTGCCCCTCCTGGAGCAGGGAAGCAAACTTGTCATATGCAGAGAACAAAGCGGAAAATGTCCTCTCCCCTCAAGCCAGCTTTCCAGGGACCTAAACATCAGAATAAAAGCCCTGATTTACATCACCACAATGGAAACAAAACAGGAAAAATATAATTTAAGTAACAGAATAAAGCCAGTGTCTTTCACAAGCAAAATATTGAAAGGACATCTTTCTCTTCAATATTTATAAATGCATTATTTTAATATTATTCATAGCATCCTTCAGAGGAAGCTAGGTGTATTTGTCATTATCTTCAATTTCAGAGCTTCTACCATAACAAGGTAATTCACAGTACTTACCCAAACCCACATAAACAGCCCTGCCTACACCATTTTCTCACTACTTTAAACTCGTAGTTATAAAATTCCAGATGCCCAGGCGCTTGGTGACATTGATAATTCACACCCCAAAGTCATGTTCGTTAATTCTACTTGGAGACCTATCAGATCGTGATGTTTTTTGACTTTTATACTCATCCTTTATACCTACTTTACTTTTTTGCTTTATAAACTAAGCTTAGTAAGATGAGCACAATCAGGATCAAAACACAGGATACTGACTTACCTCAATGTGTTGAAACATATATGGGTGATTGCAGATTTTTCTCAGCTGCATGATAGTGTTCATAAGCGTCTTTGCCCCTCCTTTCCCCTGAGAACAAATGAAAAGAGACAAACAGAACTACTTATCCATTGATCAAATATTTCCAGTTTTTAAAAACTAGGCTTGAGGGCTCGGGGAGGGGCTATCAAGTTCAGAGGAAGTATTTGCCTAGCATGTGCCAAGTTGTGGATTCAAATGCTAGTACCGCCAATCAATCAATAGACCAAAGGCTTCTTACAGAAAGGACAAAGGGCTGCAGGACTTCTCAGTTACCTATACACCCTGTAGTCCAATGCTCTTTTGTTCCAAGTTACATAAGACATCTTCTTAAGCTAGCCTGTCCTACAGAAAAAGTGAATCTTGAAGAACTATGTCAAGTTGTTAGCTTTGTGACATGATTCTCTACTGCCTAGGATTCTGGAAGATGGAACACAGAACAGATGCCCTGGGAGTGAAATAGATTTTAAAACTTTCTAAAATGCCATGTGACACTTTGGCAGAATGTGTTTTCTGCAGAACTGATGTGAGCAGAGCTGTCTTTTGGTAATAAGAACATGCTCCCTCTTCCCTTCTGCCCCAGTGCAGGTAGCAGGTTCAGAGGTTTTTGGCAGCTATGATAGCTACAAAAAGGCCCCACTCATTTACTTTCATGAATCGGCATTAGCAGGGATGCTTCCCGGAAACAGTCAGCGCCACAGCACCAGAAGATGTGCCCTGATACCTTTAGATGCACTGGCTTCCGCAACATACCTTCTTATCCTTCTCAGAACCATCTGTGAGGAGGATGCCCTTGGCTTGCATATGGCGATAGAGAATCTTCTGCAGAGCTGACATGTCGCACTTGATCACATATTCAACCTGGGAGAAGAGAACAGGAGGCAGGTAGGAGCAGGAGGGGGAAGTTCTGTTTTAAGACAACTGTTCAGACATGGCTGCTGGCAGCACTCCTGGAATCACGAAGGCACCTGTTTCCCCTTCTTGGATTCGGGGTGGTGGATAGGACAGGTTTACAGAAGAGACTATGGTCCTCATTGTTACAGATGCCAAGATAATGGTGAGACCTTTAAAAGGCTACGTGAGGCTGAAGCTGGGTCACGTTTTCTAAAATCTCTTGACTTGGTTCCATATTTGAAAGAGAGTGGTTTACCAGCTGCTCCCATTCAAAGTTGATCCATAGACAGTATGACTGTTTTCCTTCTTCTTCTCAGCTGCTGTGTATCCCCTTTTACATGAACAGTTTTAGAAAAAAAACCCAGCAACTTTTCTATCTCCTATGATTTTTTTCACATAACATTTTTATTTGGTCATATGTAAGTGTCCCCACTACTAGTCTTCATGAAAGTGAGACTTATGGCAGGCCTAGGGTGACTGTCACTCACCTGTACCCCTGACAAATAACAGGACAATGTAATGAGCATCACAGTTGAAGGAGAGGAATTAATCCATAATTGGACAGAACTTTATAGCCATCTATAAAATGACAAGGCCTCCTATGCTTCCTAGTGAAATACTGCAAAGTCCAATCTAAAACAGTTGCAGGGAATTTACGTGCCAGTTTATCACACACCTGCAATGCTTCATTCCTCTCCTAATGCATGAAATCTGCCTTATTTCCTTTGTTGTTCCTTATTAAAAAGTCCCAAGCATACAAATGTGCAATTTTCATAATAAACATCAGATTAATGTCTAGAAATGTGCAGAATGTAATTAAAAGTAAATCAGCCCAATGTTTAATAAACTGATTTAAAATGATCAGGTTAATTTTAGCTCTAAGGGCCAGAAAAAAGAGGTCAGAGACGAGGAGAGGTTAAGTATTCATTCAATTTTTCCTTTAGAAGGAACCTATATGGCCAGGGTGAACAAACTCGTTTTGATTAATAAAGTCAGATTAGACAAGGCTTGCTCTTTTGCAGAAAGGAAGAGTAAATAATCGACCAAAAATGTGCTTTAGTTTATAATGACTCTGTAGGGAGGAAAAACAATCCTAAAATTTTGGTAAGTATACATTGGGTATGCATTTTCTGTTTGACATATTTGATTATGCCAAATGTTTAAAGTATCACTCTTTTTTAAACACTTACTTTTGCAGCTTTTGGAGGTAGAAATGAGAAAAATTACTTAAAGTGTACAAAGTGACCGTATGACTATATGAGTTTGATGTACACATGAATTGTGAAATGATTGCTACTCTCCTGCTTTCTCAAGAATTTGCAACTCATGAAGTTTAATCATGGTGAAGCAAAATGTTTAAAAAAACTTTAGACTTTTTACCAAGGAGGGTGGTAAAATGACATCAAGGGCCAATATCACTGAGCTCTTTCTATGTTTGAGGTCCCGTGCAAAATACTTCACACACTTTTTCTCATTTACCCCATAGCACAGCTCTATGGGACAGTCACATTTAGCCTTCTCACTTTCTACACAAAGGATCTGAGCATCAGAGATAAATCTACTGGCCCAAAGTAATCATGCAATGGTGAAGTTAAGATTTGAAACACAGTCCGTTTTCATAAGGTGCCCACTAAGGGTGACCAAGAAATCTTTCAAGCTTCCCAACTCTGCTGATGTTCGCCTTCCCCTGGGCCTCCCTGTTGCCTTGTTCTCACTTTTCTGAAGGTGGAAGACATGCGTGCTGCTGGTTATAAAATGCAGTAGGTGATGGCAGATCCAGAATTAAAGACAGAACACTCATGCCCTGCCCATCACTAAGCTATTGCTAAGAGCTGGAAGGAATGGAGCTTGGGGAGCAGGAGGTATTTGGGATTCCCTGGAGACAACAAGGCCAAGCATCCTCACAAGGACCATGTCAGCAGAGAGACAAGCTCCTCTGGAGGATCCACTAGCTATTCTTGGAAGGTGAAGTCACCCTAACCCTCCTTTCTAGCATGATTATGGGGTAACAGAAGCTGGTTTGTACACATGGTAATCTTTTTTTTTTTGAGACAGGGTCTCACTGTGTAGTTTAGGCTGGCCTTGAGTTCACTATGTAGCCCAGGCTGGTCCCAAACTCACAGTGATGCTCCTGCCTCAGCCTCCAGACTGCTGGGATTACAAGTGAGTGCTGGGATTACAGGAGTGCACCACCATGTCCAGCTTGATAATCATTGTCATTAACTTCACAACTATATTTGACATTTGCTCCTGGAACCTCCTCAAACAATTCCAAACTACTGTTTTTTCACTTTTCTTGCAAAGTAGGATGGACTTAGTCTCAGGGCTGCTCTCTAAATCCAACTGTACTTGCAGGCTTTTTTTAACATCTTCCCCAGTCAACTAAAACTGATATTCCCTCTCACTTTCCTCAAGAGAGTCGGTCGTAAAGCTTGTCTACTGGCCTTTCCTTATAAGGAAGACATGCCACAGCACGTCTTCCTAATATATATCCGCGTTCAGGAAACTCACATAGACTCCAAAAAGCAGAAAGCAAATGAACCAGCCAGTAAGTGTGAGCAGACAGTCAATTGTCCAAGCAGTGCAGGTTCCTGCTGGGACCCAGACCATCTATCCCAGGCATATAACTTGCTGAAATGCACCATACCATGTGGGAATCAGTGTCAGTCTGCATTAGTACAGCTTGATTTTTTTTATTTTTAAGAGAAAAATAAATATACATGGTTGTTCTAATATTAGTCTGCTCCCCAGTGGATTACTAGCAAGCACTCCCCTTGAATATACCCTATGTACATGCTCTAGAGATTCTTGCCCTAAAGTACTTGAGTGCCTGGATTACTCATTCTGTTAGGTTGGAAGGTGTTTCCCTCCACTGCCATATCAGCATTTTGTGTAAATAGACATCACCTCTGAGGCTAAGTTTCACGACCCGTCCCACCATGCCTTCCATTTCTGGGGTTGCCACTACACCTTCTACCAGCATGAGAACAAGATAAAGCAGAGAGCAGACAAGCTACAGGTGTGGACTAAGAAAAGTAGTAGACTGAATGATCCTAATGTAGACATACAGACCAACAGAAATGAAGTGAGAGAAGTTTCCATAGTCATGCTGGTTTCAACCCAGTTGGGTCTGAGATCATCCCCTAAAATGTGATGGCGCCTAATTACAACGTGAAAGTGAGAGTTTCTCAAGATATATGAATGCTGTAAGAGGGACTTCTTGATGGGAATGATTCCCCCAAGAAGTCAGGCATGGGAGATTTGTTCAAATTATAGTGTAATTATCTGCTAAAAAATTTATGTTAATAAATACACTAGTCCCTATAAGTAGGCCAATCTGGTGACTATATTGGTCAAAAATTCTCATATAGCAGTAGAAGAAGCTGAGCTTTATTTGTAGTTTCTGCCTGTGTGCTGTTCTTCTTTTATAATTTCTGTTTCAAAAAGGTAGATTATTGGAAAAATGACCCTGGATTGCTATATGTCATACACAGTATGGCCACTTTGTGAACTGAGATTTTTAAACAATATGATTCAGTTAACGAAAGGCCCAGGTTCTGGAACCTGTGGCATGAGAGAGGAACAACTGTAATGATTAATCATATTAAGCATTCCAAACTTTTATATAAAGAAAGCTGTTCATTGAAAGAAATCTTTTTAAAGTACCATATGCAAATTATATCAAAATCAGGATAGATTTTAGGTAGTCCAACCTCTTACAAAACTCACATTATATACATATTTTAATGGTTTTGCACATCAATTTGCATAGTTAGTTCCTGACGATATGAATTAACAAAGCAGAGTCAGCAGTGACAAACTCAAACGGAAGCTAAACCGAAAAATCAATTTTCATTTAGCTTAAGTTCTTTTATATAGTCCCTTACCTATGAACTGGCATTCTTTCCAGTGTATAAGGATAGATTTATGCCAGCAGATTGATTGGTGGTGGTTGGACACAATATATTTCCTCATACATTAGGTATTTCATTAGTCTAATACTAAAACTAATTTTCTTATGCAGCAGAGATATATTTATCAAACTGTGGCCTTCCTGTACTTGCTTCAATGTCACCAGAAGGAATATAAAGATACTCTACAGTGTTAGATATTAAAGTAATGCAAATTGAAAGATACTACCACACATCTATTGAAATGGCTAAAAATAAATTATTTTTAAAAACTTCACAATACCAAGAATTGATAAAAATGTGGAGGAACTGGAATGCTCACACCTTGGTAATGGACTACAAAGCAGTTCAGCCAGTACAGAAAACAAAACCAAAGTTTCTTATAATTCTGGATGGTTGACCATCCAACTGACCATCATACTCCTAGGTATTTGTTCAAGTAAAATGAAAAGCTACTTTCACACAAAAACCTCTATCGATACAGCTGTTTACAGCAGCTATATTCATAATCTTCAAAAATTATAAACAACCCAAATGTTTCTCAACTAAATGGATACACAAGCTGATGTACTTCCATGTAGCAGAATACTGTTCAGCAGTAAAAATGAACCAACTGTTGATATGTGTAATGACTTGGATGACTCTCAATCAAACACGTAGCACTGGGTGAAAAAAATGCTACATATTGTTTGTAGCATTACATTTTGAAAAAGACAAAACCACTCATTACATTTTGAAAAAGACAAAACCGGGGCTGGGGATTTAGCTCAGCAGCACAGCGCCTGCCTGGCAAACGCATGGTCATGAGTTTGATTCCCAGTACCGGAGAAAAACCAAAAACCAAAAAAAAGAAAACGACAAAACCTTATGGATGGACAGCAGAACAGGGGTCCCATGAAGCTAAGGCTAGATAGAGGGTTTGACTAAAGGGGTAGCACCAGGGAAATTTTGGAAGGTGTCTTAGTTACTTTTCTCAATGCTGAGACAAAATACCTAACCCCACAAGTTAAAGGAAGAAAGGTTCACTTAATTCACAGCTTGAAGATGTTTCAGTCCTTAATCAGCAGACTCCAAGGCAGGGTACTTTGGCAAAGGGGCACTGCAGAGGAGAAAGAATTTATGGCAAGCAGAAGAGGGTACAAGCAAGCATGCAAGGAATGACCATAGCTGTTTCTATCCTTTATCTTATCCAGGATACTTAGGGTGGGTAGCATTTATACCCTTAATCCTAGCATCGCACCATGAATCAATTCCAGGGTCACACACTCTAGATCCAGCCATCTCTGAAAAAGCCCCACTTATGACTGCATAAGGCTTTGAGGGGACATCTAGACACAAGCCATAACAGAAAGGTAGCTGATAGAATTGTTCTGTAGTTTGGTTATAGACATGTACACATAGAATAATTCTATGCATTTGTTAAAACTCACAGAACTATCTACCAGAAAGAGTTAATTTTACTATTTATAAATTAACACACAGAATTAAAGAAAACTTTCCTGATTATTTTTTATAAAAACATTTGAGAATAATTGCTATGGAAGTATTAGCCTTTTTCTGCTATCATCCAGGATTCCTTTATGGATTCTGTCACAGGTCAAGTAAGACACACATGTTGTTGGTGGGCATACGCAAATGGTAGCAGAAGAAACCTCCTTACCTCAAAAATGACAATTAAATTTCCAGCTTTCCCCAGCTTAAAAAAAAAAACAATCCTACTAAGGCACAAAAGGCATAGCTTGAACAATGGTTAAACCAGGACAAAATAGCCACATATTGTATATGTATAGACTGACCAGTCCTCACACAGGGACACATAGGTGGGCCACAGAAAGCACAGCAAAAAACAAGAAAAAGTATCAAAAAGTTGGACAAGAGGGTAGGATGCCCATTAACAATAAAAGCAGCAACACAAGCAGGAAATAAGGTCTACGGTAGGAGTACCTGTCACTAGTTAGTGAGCCATGTACCTGGCAGAACATTATGAGCACTACATCTACTTAATCCTCATTCTGTGACGCAGGTGTATGTTTCCAGTTCACCGATGAGAACACTGAGAACCTTTTGTGTTAAATGACCTACGAAGTTCACATAGTAACTGAAGGAGAATGCACTGGGGAGCCATGTCCACTGACGCATGCAGAAGCCATGGTTTGTACCCCCAGAATGCTTCAGAAGATGGTAACACACTTTGAAGGTAATGAATACTTATAAAGGTGTCCATACACAATATCACACACAGATTATTGTGTACACCTCTCATACAATACACGTTATATCCTAAAGAGCACAAGTAGAAAACTTACTCTTGACAATCTGCAAGCAAGTACATTTTCTCAAATGTATTATCTATCCTTCAAGGGTACTCAGGAAGGTCTCTTGTAGAAAGAGGGGGAAGGTCTCTTGTAGAAAGAACCACAGGGTAAATATTTCAGTAAAGCAAAGAATTCCTTTGTGATATAATTGATCACACCATAATCCTTCTGCTCTGAATGTTTGGATTTTCTGCAAGGAATTTCCTTAAAACAGAGCATACCTTTAACCTGAAATGTGTTTTTCAAAATCAATCTATATTAGCCAGTCCTGACATGAATAAACAAGATTAAGAAGTTTCATGAAATGAATAAATCAAGGGCTTCAGTTGGTTGCTTTTCATTTTATACCTCTTCTAAAGAAAAAAAAAAAAAGGAAATTTGGGATATCCTAAAATTATTACCATTCCCTATCTGGAACTTGCAGGACCAGAGGGACAGCCAGGAAGGAGACCATGGCAGCCACAGAAGCACTGTAAACACTCCCCAGTTTAATGTTTCAGCTTAACTTACTCAACTTCAACTTGAACAACTCAACTCACCTCTTGGGTGTTACCAACTTCAACTTGAACAACTTCAACTCACCTCTTGGGTGTTACCAAAGAGGTGAAGCCCACAGGAAGTCAAAGGAATATCAACAGCACTCAATCCTAAAGATGCATTCATCAGCAAAATAAAATACTTAAATATTTAGCCTTTTAATATGCTAAGCATGGTACAAAAAATTGTATTCTTAATTTTATTCTATTAATGAATAAGAAAATAGAGAGTAAAATTCTCAGCAAAGTGATCAACTCTGTACACCATCTTGCCAAGTCCCATTTTAAAATGAACAGGATGAACCAATCTGTCCAAAAATAGTAGTTACCCAGAAAAACCACAATCATGCAAATATAAGACATTTAAGAATTGGCTCAGCTAAAGAAACTCAAATAAAAATATCTCATGTTACAAATAGACTATCTTTAAGAGAAGGCAATTTAGACTTCAAATATGCATAGTTCCAAAATATGATGAGATATACATTAAACTAATACTCAAATACAACCCCAAACTGTGGAGCTAGGGCTTAAAAGACATTATAAAAGCAATGAAAACTCAATTTCCAAAGAGCAGTCTGAAAAAAAATGTTAACAGGAATTTAATTTTTATGGCACAGGAGAAAAGCCATATCAGAGAATAATTAGATGATTTGCCTGTAATCTGCACAAACTATTTTTCACTTGCTATCAGAATGCTGATGACATCACAACATTAAATATTGAATAAACTTCCAGGAAACCTGGCAGATGTTACCATGCCCTTCAGTAAGGACACAAATCCTAAACTCAAATCCATATTTGCCTTACCAGCAGGAGAGTTTTGGAGGGACCTGCAACAGTGAACTCACTAAGGTCAGTAAACTTTTAAAAATCTAAAATTAAAATGCGATGAGACTCAATGAATTTGACAATTTTGTAGAATCTTCCCCAAAGCTTTTGAGAACCAGGTTGCAAAATGCTACAATTTCCCTTCTCTCTGTAGGTGTATCAAACAAAAAAGCACTTTGGAGATTTTCAAGATACCTGTAACTAATATATAAGCCTGCTATTTCAGAAATGCAATTTGAGGATCAGGCATTTCAAATGCATTTCCAAGGGTAAAATAAAGGCCTCACAACTTTTGCATTTGCAACATGTTTTCTGCATACCTGTAATCCCTGCACTCAGGATGGTGAGGCAAGAGGACTGTGAGTTCCAGCCAGCCTGGGATGCATGTCCAAGGCTACCCTGGACTTCTTAAGATCGTGTCTCAACAAAACAAAAATAAAACAACAACAACAGCAAAGAAAAAACATACTTTTTCTGGAAGCTGAGATTCAACTTCTTTCTTCAATCTCCTCAATAAAAATGGTCTCAGCACCTTGTGTAGACGCCTGATGATTAGTATGGTTTCTTCTTCATTTAAGTCCACCTACAAAGGAATTTTAGATGAATTTGGGTTTCTCTAAGGTCGTTTCACACAAAAAAGTATTATGCATACTTGTTGTGCGTTTCAACTTATAAATGAAATTTTACATGCACTAAAACCAGGCCTATGCTAGCCATGTACACCTTCAAATGGTTTTCCCATCTGCCCACTTAAGTGACAATGGCTGTCACTATTTTAATGCTGTGTTCTCCAAAAAAGGCTGCAGAAACCCACTTCTAGATCAGTAGTATTAGCAGCCTCAAATTTTATGGTATGTGACTGGAAATATAGACCAAACCAAGTGCCAGGTGTGGTGGCACACACCAGCAATCCCAGCTACTTGGGAGGCTTAGGCAGTAGAACCATAAATTCAAGGCCAGCTTGGGCAACCTAGAAAGAGCCTTTCTCAAAATAAAACAACAATGGAGGGGTTTTGAGAGTGTAGCTCAGTGCTGGAGCACTTGCCTACCATGCATGATGCAACACACACTGGGCTCAGTCTCTAGCACAACAAAATTAAACAAACAACCAAAAATCCCTACTTGAACACTAAGACAGAATAGGAGGTAAAGGACAAGAGTTCATGTGTTCCTTCTTCAAGCTGAAAGCTTCAGCGAGGCCTTGACTTGGTTGTCTCAGAAATGTAATGAGAGAACAGGGAATTGGAGAAGGAAAAGAGGAACCACAGAGTATATCCCATTCACGCCAGTAGGTCCCTAAGAACCTCTATCCTGTAACTTTTTTCTTTTTGTCTGCCCTGATTTTGCTCATGTTTAGTCCTAATTAGAAAATCCTCTACTTTTCCCATTTCCTTTCCTCTATGAACCTCGAGGGGGTAGAATCAATTGGCACTACCTTCTACAAATGCGACAGTCAATTAACTACCCACGCATGGCAAGTGTGCCTATAAGGTACCTCATGACTGAAGGGCCAAAGAGGGGCTGGGGATTTAGCTCAGTGGCACAGTGCCTGCCTGGCAAGTGCAAGGTTGTGAGTTCGATTCCCGGTACCGGAAAACACACCCCCCTCAAAAATAAATAAATAAATAAATAAATAAAGGGCCAAAGAGTTTAAACATAAGTGTTCCTAATCCATTCTTAGTGGCTTTCATTCCAGTAGTTAAGGAATCATTAGCTTTTTCATAAGTGAACTCTAGGAGAAGGAATAGAAATAAGACACCTGAAGGAACAATAAAATTGAAAATGGCTACTCCAGGATTTTAAGAATATTTCTCTACACACGAAATGAAGGCTTATACAAAAATCTGAAAAAAAAATAAACCTTTGTATAGGAAATTCCATGTAAACTAGTTTGGTTTTACACACAAACTCTTTATGCAAATAGTTTGAGAGAAAGTCCAAGTTTCTAACAAAGAAAAGATTTGTTTTATGGGTTTTTTTTATTCAGTTGGTTGAGTTAGTCTGGTTCAATTAATTCAACAAATATATCCATGTTCAACTTCCTGTAGCCACTGTGGTTGAGTATTCCACCAGTCGAAAGTATTCTGTAGTGACCTGGGAACATGGGGTTAGGATGCCTTCCTACACCTCCAGGTTCAGAAGGGAAAATAATCCTGGGATGAGCCCCTATCTACCCACTGACTGACTTCATAAAGTAGGGGAAAAAAACCCAAAAGTTAGAGAAGTACCCTCTCGCCAGTCATGGCAAACGGAGCATTAAACCACTGTTCGAATGTGCTGCAGCTCTTAAAAATTGTAGGAAGGAGAAAGTTGAGGAGGGCCCAGAGTTCAGGGAGCTTATTCTGCAATGGGGTTCCGGTCAAGAGGATTCTTCTGGGGGCCACATAATGGGTGTTCAAGACCTGAGTCAGCTTGCAGTGGTGATTCTTCATTCGGTGGCCTTCGTCCACGATCATGTATTTCCACCGAATCTGTAACACGAGAGGAAGGCCGACGTGTGGTGAGGAAGGGAAAATATAAGTGGGAGTGTGGGAAACCAAAGGAACCAAGAACTTGGTACATGATGCAGTGTGATGATCCTGAAGATAAAAGCACCCAGCAGATAGACTATTTCTCATGCCTGACAGAGCATGTAGAACATCATGTGAGAGTGGGATATTAAAGCAACAATGTTCCTTAAAGGATATGTGATTCCAAGCCACCCTTTTACAAGGAAGGAAACTTGAGCCCCAAATAAAATGGTTGATCCAGCCCTTAGGTCCTATATCTCCTCATCCAATACTTTAACAAACCTTGAGTCTTTCTGCCTCTCTCCATACTAAAAACAGAATAGAGCTATCCACTGGAAACAGAAGGTAATCACTGATTTTTCCAAGACGGCACGAGCAGGTGTCTATAGCTGAAGTATTTTTAGTTTCAACCCTTCTTTCTACTACACTGGCTGGGTACCTTTAAGGCCTAAGTGTTTTGTTTATTTCCTTTTGTTTGAAGGGGTTCCTAGCACTGATAAATTGGAATATTTCACATAAAAATCTGAACATTCAGCTACTTAAAAAAAAATTATGCCAAACAAAGAGGCTCCCTCAGTTCAAGTACATTCCTTATCTGCCAGGTCTAGGACCCTGCTATATTTTATTTAAAGTGTCCTCACTGAGAAAGAGGCAATACAAACTACCATTCTTCCATTTGTGCCAATTCTGCAGAATTATACACAGTAAACTGTCCCAAGATGACTATCATTTAAAAAGTTAAGCATGCTCATGGCACTATCCTCTTTCCTAAATCCGGCGGTCTTTTCCTCTCTTATACTTCAGCCCTGCTCAAGGTCATTGTTCAGTTTCTGAACGTGACAGTGATGAGGAATGTTCCACTGGTCTATCCACTCCCAGGGAAAGCATCTGCTGTTCAGACGTCCCCAGACCCTGTTGTCAAGCTCTTCAGAGAGAGAGTGGGGAGGGTAGCAGACAAGCAAAGAGCTATGCCAGCCTTGCCTTCGTCAGTAAAAGTACCAGCGATGCTGGGGAAAAGGAATGAAATAATTCAGACACAGATGTACAGGTGAAAGAAACTACCAGAATTTTCTCCTTCCTCTACCACTTCCTCTACCACCAGTGCTTCAGAAATGATGAAAGTTGTACAGCCAGCTGCCCCACACGCAGCAGTGGCAGACAAAAATGTATTTAAATAAATTTTCTAAACCTACTTTGTTGCCTAATTTACCTTATGAAATAGTACACAAGGACTCAGAGGCCGCTGGTTTTGCTATTGGGTTTCCTACTAATTAGGTCTTCCCTTGGAAAAAATTACTACCCCTTTTCCATAGCTCCATTTCTCCAGTAACAAATAAAAGCAATGCATCTCGTTACTAGGCATCTCCAATGAATTTTGAAGTACACATGGAGAAGACATGATATGAATTTTTTTAAAGGATCTCAAATGCACAAACACACTCCCATAGTAATATTGGAAGCACGTCATTTTTGACACTGCCAACTTCATCTCTGAGCATGAGGGATAAGAACACAGCACTGTTGTCAGTGCCATCTCAATTATTAAACCTCCCCTGGGAACATGCTTTCTTTATGTTATTTCCTGTGATGCCACGAAGGGAACTCTCAGTTCCCACAGCAAAGGTTTAATGCAGGGAGAGAACAAACCCCAGAAAAAGGGAATCTGTTCAATTCTGGCTATAACTTAGTTTCAGTTTATAGTGGTTTCAAAATACCATGGGGTAAAAGAAATTACCCAGGAAAAAAATGAAGTTTTCATGATTGTTTCATGAAAAGCAGTACTTTCCTCTTCCTACATGAACATATTAGGAGAAAAGATGATATAAAAGGGGAAAACCCTTCTATTTTGTGGCTAAAGGATAACTTAGGACATACACATAAAGAGACATGGAGGGCACAGAAACAGCTCTTTCTCAGTCCAACTAAATAGTCACAGGAAGAAACCTGAGTAATCTGAACAATGATCGCCCATTATTTTACCAGAAAAAAACTGCAAACCGGTATAACACACATGCCTCAGCTTGGACAAATACTTATATAGGGAAGCCATATGGAGAGGAGCCTACTCATCTTTGCAGAGAGAGAAGCACAAGAGGAACAAAGTTACACTGACAATAAGCCAGGGCAATAAATACAATTATTTTCCAAGCACATTCAAGGCTGTTGTAGGAAAAACTTGCAGTAGGAACCCAGGTGAATTTCTTAAAATATGTAAACACATTAAATGTGAGAAGATTGGGAAGAGTCCAGGATCAATCACACTCAGGAAAAAAACAGTAGCACACAAAAAAACTAAAGGCTATAACTGAAATATATCAGACTCATGGAAAAAAGGAAAGAGACCAGACATCCAATGATCAAATTATACCATTGAGTATAATTTGGTGAACACTTTACAGTCCAGTGAGATAGCCTATAATTAGAGATAAAAGAATTTTTTTTCCAAAAAGCATACCTTTGCAAGAATGTGCTTGTCTTTTATAATGTACTCATAAGTAGTCAAGAGGACATTGAATTTGCCACTCCGTAGCTGGGGGACGAGGGAGCGGCGCATGGCAGGGGTACCCTGAATGGAAAGAAAAATACAACGATTACCCAATGAAAGTGCTTGTGCACCATTTCTCACAATTCATGGCTTAATGGAGCCCAGACATGTGACATATGCACATATGTGCGTTATCATATGCTGATCCATTACCCATGAAGAAAGTCTCAGCTAAATCACACACGTCCTGACACTTTCCAAACCCTTACAGGAAGGTTTTCCCACTTAAGACTGATGGAGAAAAAGAGAAAAGGAAATTGCAGCAAGCTTGCGGTCTTAGGGAACCTGCTGCTCAGCTGAAAGGCTCCATTTCTGCGGGCATGGGCAGCAGGCAGCCCAGGCACCCGGGTAATTGCCTGACTTCGCAGGGACCTTCTCCACAGGAGCGCCCACGGCGAGCCAGGCAGCAGCACACAGAATGTGCGATATTTGTCATTTGTATTACTCTCATCAGAAACCTCGCAATATGATAATTAACAATTTTCTTCTGCATTTCACTATCTGAAAGTAATTATGGTTTATTACAGTAATCTTCTTGGGATGATTAACTCTCACTGTTTAGTACATGATGTACATGACAAAACTTTACAGCCGAATACAGTTCACAGATGTGCATATGGAATGAAGAAAACAGGGTCTAATTTTTGCTTTTCCACATTTATATATAAATACAGCACTCCGAACCTTGTAAGAAATCTTCACCACAGAAGGGGCCCACTTGTCAAATTCATATGTCCAGTTAGAGAGAGTCCTACAGAACAACAACAAAAAACACGGAAAAAGAAAGACAGTCATATAAAAGTCAGTGGTTAAAAGATGTTCTTATTCCTCTTCGGTCCTTGGCTTAAAGGGGGCTAGCGAATATAAAATACGTCAACTACATGTTTACTTTAAAGGTGTGGAAATAAGAGATAAGTTGGAAATAAGCTGCTACAAAGCTTGACTTTGTGCTGCATTTTAAAATAGCTCAAGGAAAAATTCAGAAGTGCATAAATACAAGGAGCAAAAATCCTGAATTTTAACACATTACTGAGTGAGAGTACTTCGGACTCTCTAGCGATAGCCATGGAAGTTCTGAGAAAACTTGGATCAGGAAAAAGAAAATTACAAAATCACATGAAAATATTAAGGGGCTAGGGATTTAGCTCAGCGGCACAGCGCCTGCCTGGCAAGTGCGAGGTCGTGAGTTTGATTCCTGGTACTGGAAAAAAATCAAATCAAAAAAAAAGAAAAGAAAATATTAAATAAATATGTCAAGAGAGAGCATGGGAAGAAATACTGACAGACTTTTTTAAAAAATCATTGCAAGTGTCACCATAATATATCAGAACATAAAATATAAAAGATGTCTTAATACTATGGAGACAAATAATTCATATAGAAAGATTGGCAAGTAGCCCTCATTTAGACTCAATCTGAAGAAAACACAAAAATATAATCCTATTCTTATCCCAAGTCCCCAGTTCATATCAGCACGGAGATCTATGTAAGACAAGATTTCAGTGAATAAGGCTGCAACTTAACACCCACAACCAGCCAATGCACCCGAGGGAGGGCAGTGGGGAGAGTGACCCCTTCACTTAGGGAGTGCACCAAAGACTGGTGGGGAACCACCCAGTGGGCAAGATACTGGGAATGAGATGGTTACAGCAAAAATAAAAATAGGTCTTTCTAAAGTAGCAAAGCCACTGAAACACTAAATGCACCATACTGAGGTTCATTTCATGCAAAACTCACCATTACGACTTTTATTATTTCCATTCTTCTTTAAAATGTATAATAAAGATTTCCAAATAATCTTTTAATTTTATATATACATCAGTGATTATGATCACCTTTTGCAAAACACGACAAGTAAAAATTTTTTTAAATCTTAAAAAAAAAACCACCCACATCATTCCCTTTTGTGAGCACTTAAGGAGTAATGATTAATAAGACCCACTCATACAGAGTGCAGGCTGTTGTAGACCGCAATGCTGATAAAAATCACTTGGTCTCTTCCTTAACTAGCCAACCAAAGAGGATGAGTGGGGAATGAAAACGTAAATTCAGATTATATGATTTTGGTAGTATCGCTGTAAGCTACGATTCTGCCGTAAGTGAGAAACAAAGACAAGCTACTGACAGGGCGATCTACAAAGTACAGAAAGGCGACTGAGGAATAAATGACATTACTTACGAGAGGGGAACGATGATGAGATAGGGGCCATTGAGTCTTTTGTGCTCCATCAGGTAAGTGATGAGTGCAATGGTCTGTATGGTCTTGCCTAGCCCCATTTCATCAGCTAAGATTCCGTTCAGATTGTTATTATACAGGGAAACCATCCACTCCAGCCCCTGGAGCTGAAATGAAGAGTAATTGCCTCAATTATCCAAGATCTGCACAGGTAATTAATACTAATACAACTCAAGTGAGGCTCTGACTTCTTAACTTCTCGGTGCTGGATGCCGGGTTTCCCACAGTAGGAAAGTAGGGAAAACACCAATGCAAAAAGAATTTAAAATATGAGCCTGTAATCGTCCCTGCTGCTTGGCAGGTGCTGAGTGTTAATCAGATTTAGAAATGATGGGCTGCAGCATACTGGTGGGATTTTAAGCAGCTTTGCTGCTCATCCCTACTTAGCATTTCACAGTATATGACATTCTAGAATTATGATAAATGAAAAAAACCGAAACCAAAATCTATTCCAACCACTCCAAGAACAAAAAGCCAATGTGAGGATTAAAGATGAACAAACCAGAAGGCGAGTTTGGCACACAGACCCGTGATCATTAGAAACAGCCTTCCTGGTAATGACCGGCTGGCCCCCAAGCTGTGATCCCCTCAGTGAGGAAGTCTGTGGTCAGGGGACCAAGGCCGCTCTGCTGGGCCTCCTCCTGCAGGACACTTCTCTCCCTGGCACGGAGAAAGTTCCCAGGCAGCGATGTGGGACTGCCCCAGAGGCAGCACACGGGAAGCTCACTGCCTGGAAATGTGTTCCACATATTTTTACATCAAAAAAGCACTGCACTGGTCTCAGGTTTGAGTCCCTCATGTGAAGCACAAAAGAGGAGGTGAGAGTGCAAAATCGTTCATCCCAATTCCCTTCCACCATCACAGCACTGGCCCTGGGTTTCAGAGGCAGGGTCAAATATATGTGTAACACACACATTCATATACATATATGTTAAAGTCAATGAGCTCGCTAATGAAGTACTGTTTAGGGATATATTACTATTAATTTGTTTTACATAAGAACACAAAGTGAGTGATTCATTTATGTAAAATATTTATTAAATGACTATCCTTTGGATCACGCAGGAGCTATAATGGATGGATACCAACGCGTGTATGATGGATGCATGTCTCTCTGCCGAAGCTTCCTGTCAAAGAAGAAATAACAAACAAGGAACACGTACCTATGTACCAAGAAGTGGTCAACGGTGCCAATGTATATGTATACAGTTGCACTGACCAGACTTTATCTTTAGGAAAAACAGCGATGGTTTGAAAAAAAATACTTTCATAAGCTACTTGGGATACCGTATGCAAAACCAAAGTCATCCAGGAGGTTATCGTGGAAGTATAGCAATACCAAGAGATAAGGAGGGCAGAGGAAGGGCCTCCAAAAGACTAAGCAAAAGAGAGAGGAAGAGGGGAAATAAGGAGAAACTACAAGTGGTGGTTAAGAGAAGCTGTTTGCCTCTAACACAGTCTTGACACAACTAGACCTTTAGGAAAGTCAGCTAATGGCCAGAAACATTTAGATTCTCAGTAAGAATGGATCACTTTGTTTCATTTTTCATGAAAACTGTAAAGAGGCTGGATTTTGCATCTATTTCAATCCTAGATAAAACAAAAGCAGGAACTAGGAACAGAAGAGACCAGAAATCCACAAAACCATGGGAAGGGGTTTGGGCTTACGTGGGTTGTAGAATGAAGTAGGGGGACAGGGTGACCTGCCCTGCTGATGCCCTGCAGGGAGCACAGACCCAGAGAATGCAGCAGGAAGGCAGCTTTGTCAGGTTTAAGTGGATACCAATGGCACAAAAGCCCATCAGGGAGAAACAGAGAAAACCTTCTCATGAAGAGAATGCCAGAGGAGACTTAGAGCCACAATCTAAACTACTCTGAGAAAATAGGGAACGCCTCAGGCAGATGTGTGTTATCAGATTCCAGGAAGAAGGAACGTCATAAAGCAAAACCCCAGAGGGACACAGTGCAGAGCACTCAGGGCCTCTCTAGCAGCCCAGTGAGGAACCCACGTTTGGAAGTAGAAGGGGATGGCTCTGAAATGGAAGCGATGAAGAAAGCTGTTTACAAAGTGTTGGATAGGAGGAGGAAATCAATATGGTCTTTAAAGTTATCTATGAATAATCAAAAAATGGATGCTTTCTATACAAAAATATACAAAAATTTATCAGACTGTGCTATGAGCTACCATCTATGTCAGGGAGGCAAAATGAGATGGAAACTACCCTGGACTCATAACAGCATCATGGTCTTTGTAAAAGACATGACTAAGTACGGCCAAAGCTGTCCTCAAAGCGTACTCCACAGACTCCAGTGGGCCCCCAAGATCCTTGCAGAACATCCATAAGGTCAAAATGACTTCTATAATAACACAAGGGTTTATTTGTCATTCTTACTGTGCAAACTTTAGCAGCAACAGTGCAAAAGCACGATAGGCAGGAGCTGCTGGAATGGTAGCGCAGGGCAGAGCAGCACCACACTAGCAAGTGCAGTGAGCTTCACTGCCATGCGAGGGCAGCAGATAGTCCCAGGATGTAAAAGCGGAAAGACCTGATGCATGAAGTTGGAGAGCCACTGGCCTAAGATGTGCATGTCCCCAAGCACAGTCCAGAAGACATGGTTTTATATGAGAGTAATACACGATATACAGAAATGCAGCCTTGGTGGTTGCAGAAGTTTGTCAAATATAAGATCAAACAAATACTTAAGCAAGTTAGTTTAACAGAGGACACTGGTGTGTGTTTTGGATCACACGTTGACTTCTGCATTGCTGTCAGTGTGTTGATATGCATCATGGATTACCGGGAGGGGCCACTGCCATGGTGACATATGTCTGGGTGGCTTGGGACAGTCCAGGCTTATAATGTAGCTCTGGTCCACAATCAAAGCCTCCCTATTCCCTCTCCTAAGTACCAAAATCTGGAATAGTAACTTATGATAGTCCTAGTTACAGGTGATAGTGTTTCCTACATTTACTGAAGCACAAAAACTTTGTAGTGTTTTATGTTTTTTTATAATTTTGAGAAAGGACTCTATGGTACAAGTTCTTTAAGAAACACACTTTAGAAAATCCTACAAAGCAGCGGGAAGTAAGAAATAGGAGTAACCTCAATACAGAAAGGTCAAATGAAACATCTGTTTTGCTTATGGCTAGTTTTAAATCAAAGCACAGAGGCTCATGACTTTATTATACCTTTAAAAAGCTTACATATACTAGATTACGTGAGGTGGGTGAATCATAGTATAAAACTATGGCTACAAGTAAAATGTCCAAATGAAATACTTCATTTACTTCAGGATGAGGTGAGGATGTTTCCTACACTAACAGAATGGCTGTCTTTTCCATTTTGAAGAGGTCCACAGTGAAACTATTCTAAAAATAGTTAACTCAGTACTTTTTATAACAAAATTCATCCCAAAATTATAAGAGAAAACTGGTGTGGTGTGTCCGAGAGGGCAATAATCACAGAAATACTCTGAAAGAAGAGTTACAGGCACAGTGGGGAGACTCTCAATATTAGAAGTGATATGATCTGAAGTGTTTCAACTTCTTCAAAATCTCTTGAACAGTCAATATGTGCATGATATACTCCAATGCAAATTAGGTAAAAAAAAAAAAACACTATGACTTGCCAGGGAAACACAAATATGTTAATTACCTGGTAATGCTTTAGGGTCCCATTAATGAGGAGGGCAGACTGCTTCTCCACCCTCTCTGAAATGGCATGAGCCACGGTGTAGTAGGACTGGGAGCCTCTGGCACTGTACTGCATACTGTACTCATCATCCACGTCTTGCTTTGCTGTCCTGAGGAATAGAAAATATGGAATCACAGGCAGACATCTGAGTGTTATTTCATCCAAAAAAAAAATGAATTGAGAGTCTAAAATAGCTGCAGTAAGTATAGTTTAGCAACTATTACATGTCTTGCAGTTAAAATGCATTATCTCTGATGCTTAGGTACCACTAAGCAAGGTAAGCATTATTATTATTCCCACTTTATGCATGTGAAGAACCTGCATCTCAGAGAGGGTGCTTCATTTGTCCAAGACATAAAAGATACCCTTGACCTCCAGAGACCAACAGGGGTCTGACCCCAAGAGCTAGAGGCCAGCTTAACTTTGCCAATGAAGTGGTCCCAGCCTTCTAGGATATAAGGATGAATTCTATTCATACACACTGACTGAAACTTGACAGACAAGTGGGAAAGGATCAAAGAGGACATGAGAAGGGTAGGGAAGAAGAAAGGTAGGCTGCCAGCTTCTGTGCCTTGCTGGGGGTGGTATTTTACCGTATGGGCAATGACAAACCATGAAGGATTCTTAAAGCCTTCAGTAAAAACCAGGTGTAGACTGGGAAACAAACATTGCCAAAGTGGGGCATGCAGTCATGGATGAAGCAGGAAAATACTGAGATGTCTAACGTTGGTTTTTTTTAAAAAAAATCCCATCTTTTAAGGTTTTTCCCTTGTGCATACTGTTTCAAAACAGTTCAAATATAATACTAGAACTGTTCTTTTGGGTTTGTTTTTGATGGATCGAACTCAGGACCTTGCACTTGCCAGGCAGGCACTGTAATGGCTGAACCATATCCCTGGCCCCAGTCCTGTTCTTATAATAGCAGCAGACACAATCAAAGATAGGTACCAACCACTGATAGTGAGAAGGAACTGGAAGCAGGTGGGAGTGATACCAGGGTCCACTACCCACAGAGGGTAGAGGATTCTGGGGGAAGGGAGAGTTGGCAGCTGACCTGGCTAGGACATCCAGGATAGGTCAGAAATGGCATTTCAAAGTGGGGCTTCTGGCTAACTGTCACTGCCATTGATGGAGAAAGCAAAGGCATGGAAACTGCTGGTTACCAGGTACGTTTGACTTAGTCCAATCTGGGACTGAATTGCAAATGGCAGGTGTAAAGCCCAGCAGTGAGTCTGAGGTGGGGTCTCAAGAGAGAGAAGAGGAAGGGAGAAAAGAGGGAAAGGAGGGGAGGGGAGAGCAGAGGAGAGGAGAGGAGGGGGGGAGAAAGGAGAGGAGAAGAGAGGAATCAGCAACATGAACATCTCAGACCGGTGGGCTGGAGATCAGATATAATCCCTGAAGGGCAAGCAGACTGTCAGGAGGAAGTTGCCACCTTCCTTAAACAACACTCTCTTACAAAATTCATATAGTACGATCTTCATGCAACACATTTCCAAGGCAGAAAACTCAGAGAGATACATACTCAATTATCTGCTTAGCATCCTTTTCAGAAACTTCTTCACTGTTTGGATCCAGAAGGATTTTCTCTTCTGTTTCCTGCCTACTGGACTCTTCTTCCTCATCCTGGAGATAAAACAAAGGCATTGGACAACTAGATTTTAACACAGAAATTCTAACAGTTGGGATTTTTTTAAAAGAGAGATTAAATAGTATTCAACTTAAAAAATGGAGAAAGTAAAAACAATTAAGGGAGAAAATAAATTTAACATCTGCTTAAACCAGGCAATTGACCATCCCATTGATGTTTAGTGAATGAGACAACAAAAGGACCCTCTGGGGATCCCTGTCTAGACCCCTCTTCCAAAGAATACAAATGTAAAAATCATGCCAGAAAGATGAATATGATATTACTTGGCTATCAAAGAGTCCTGTGACCATATCTGTTCACCCCCCTCCAAAAGCAGACTTCGGAAATTTTAATATCCTCCTTCTCCTAAAAGTACTCTTTCATAATGCCTGCAGGACTCTAAGGGTTCTCATCTGTGTTCATGTAGAGAAACCAGAGCTTACAAATACATGTTGCTTTCTATGGGTGCCTTGCATCAAGCATTTCTGAGTATTAGAAAAAGCCTATGGCTAACTTCATGAAGGATTCATTACATTCCTATTCCTCAACTATATACTACATTCCACCGATCAGTTTCTTAGACTACTAAGTGTTCACTCTGTCCACTGGAATCTGATATTAAAAGCAAGTTTGATGGTGAGCGCGCTTTTCCATACTGCTTGAGTGAAAAGATATGAACTGACCCAGTATCAATACTAAACTCAAACCAATGATGACAGACCATTCAGAAGTAGGTTGTAAACTGAGGACTCAGAACCATACCTTCATCTGCTAGGTGAGGAAAAGGACATAGGCTGGTCACTTGGACTCGCTTGTGACTCCGAGTTCCTGTCTACTCCAGCTATCCACAGCTATCTGTGTGTGTCAGTCTCAGAGTAGCTTTTGCTGATTAAGTAGCCTACTTTATCCTACAGTTGCCCTCTCTGGCTCTCTTACAAAATCTCTTTCAACAAATCACTTAAGAGCCCATTGACCAGAATAAATGAGACACAAAGAAAGAGTAGCTGGGGGAAAATTTAGCATGCCCCCGCAAAGTATTTGCTTTTAAATGGTTAAGTGTTGATGAATGCAAGCAGTGAATGCTCATGGTATATTAGCAGAGAAATATCAAAACATAGAAGGAAAATAGGATTATCTTAAAATCCTGGTAAGCTATTATCAGGAAAGCTGCTTTACCCGGTCTTTGGCATCTATACTGTTAGAACTCTTTGCAAGTGATATTCCTCTACTCTAGGAATATCACATGTAAATATTAAAAATATTCTAGTAAAAGAGATCAAATTTTATTTCAATGTTTTTATGTGCAATTATAAAACACTTCATAACTGGCCTAACAAACACCTTTAATTCATTGTTAATTTTTTTTTTTTTCTGGTACCAGGAATTGAACTCATGACCTTGCACTTGCCAGGCAGGCGCTGTGCCTCTGAGCTAAATCTCCAGTTCCAATTCATTGTTAATTTTGTTTAAAGTATCCAAGATTCACATTTTACACTCCAGAGATAGTGAGGATCCTTTCCAAGAGACTGAGGAATGTACTTTTCTTTAGGTAACAGGTACATTCAAGGATTCAAAGAAGAATCTCAGGAACAAATTCAGACGATCAATAAACTCATTAAGCCAGGTGCACGTTGCCCTTTACATCTAAGTTCTCAAACTTCAGAAGGATTCTAAGGTCTAAAGGACCTTAGAAATTTTTATGTAGTTAACTCTCATTGTGAACCACTCAGAGACAAGGGACTGCCTTTCCCAAAGTAATCTATCGTCAATTCTCCCAAAACAACCTTTTCACCATCTCTAGTTTAATACCAGTTCCTCTTTTCTTGGCTCCAAATGAATTTAGAATTCTCCAAGCTTCTCCGTCAGCCAGGAGTCCCCAAGAGATGGCAATACCACTAGGCAGGTACCATCAGAGTGTTTGCAAATCTTTAGCCCCAACCTTATATAAAAGCCAACCCTAGAAAAAGAAGGAATAAGAGGACTCCTGGGTGAGGCCTGTGCTTAGGGAGAAGTTTCTTTCCCAACAATTTCAAACAGTAAACTTGAAATGGAGATACATACATACCTCCTCCTCGTAATCAGAATCACTCTCTTCACTGTCGGATCTCGGGGCAACTTCGTAACTAAGGAAAAGGAATGGAGAGGAGAGGAGGCTTAGTTTTTAAAACTGTAAAACCATACAGACACACATGACTTAACTAGCACGTTCTGTGAACAGATGATAAATGAAGACAATCACTTCCACCACCTCATCGAAGGCTGTGTTGTCTTAATTTCAGGATTTCACAAGGGCCACCCCAGTCTAAGAAGCCCAAGAATACCAGTACCACGGCTTTCATGCCATACCCGGGGTTCATTTCCAGCCAGGCGTCCAGCTGACTTGCTTTGGGTGCTTCTGGTCCGAACAGCACCTTCCCAGTTTCTGTGTGAGTCACTTTGACAGGCAGATCGCTCATCTGACTACTTTCATCTATTGGCTGGAAAGAGAGAGAAAAAATCATGTCACCTGGATGTGAAAGATGTTCTCTCAGTTCTGTGTTAGACGTTTTTCAGCCCTTTTGCTGGCCAGCATCTGACACATTTTTCTGTGCTTCCAAATCCCATCACCTAGTGAATCTTGGTGGTAATCGAGAGGCCATGTCCCACTAAAGAAACTGAAAACACAGGCATCGCTGGCAGCTAAGGTTCAGACACACACAAGACTTCAGCTCTTTCTTCTAGATAGGCGCACGAAGACTCTCACTCATGAGCTACACGTTCAGAGGAGTGTGAGCCGCCAAGGGAACTGGAGAAGGACAAGTCGAAGAGGCAGCAGTGTCTGTGAATGGGCGCTGGCTGTGCCAAGCTCCTGCCTGCTCCTAGCAGCCATGTCTTCCCCAGGACAGGAGCACCCTATCAAACGGGGCATAGCCCTGAGTCAGAGTCTATTTCTGGAAAGCTGATGAGTGACCCAACATCCTACTACAGGCTGAACATCCCTAATTTGAAAATCCAAAATGTGATACTGGGGCTGGGAACTTAGCTCAGCGGCACAGCGCCTGCCTGGCAAGCACAAGGTCGTGAGTTCGATTCCCAATACCGGAAAAAAACAAACAACAACAAAAAAAAGTGATACTTTTTGAGCACTGACACTCCAAGTGGAAAATTCCACACCTGACTCCATGGAACAAAAGGTCATAGTCAAAAAAGAGGCACGTTAAAAATACTGTGTCAAATTACTTTCAGATCATGTGTACAAGGTGTATATAAGGCATAAATGAAATGCCTATGTAGACTTGTTTCATCCCTAAGATATCTCTTTATGTATAGGCAACTATTCCAAAATTTTAAAATATCTTAATCGTTTAGGATGCTCAGCCTGTGATATATTCCCTTCGTACTTAAGGTGGCCAGAATTAACTTTGGCCATTCAAAAGTAACACCCCTCAAGCCTGCAACTACTACTCCCCAGGTAACAGCTACTGCAAAGCCACGGTTTAGGAGAAAATAGAAAAGGAAAAGGTAATGTAGCCCGGAGTCATCTCATTAGTGGCTGGTTTGGATTCTGCAGAACTGGTGCTCTTTACCCAAAACCAATCCAACAAGTATCTAACTTAACTACTATATCACACAGCATAATAAAAGGAAAAAAGGGCTGCTTATTTGAAATCTAGGGAACTGACCCAAACTGAGCTGGAGTTCTTTACTGGACTCTATGAACAATGGCTTGCTCAGAAAATTAAGAGGATAAATGAAACTGCAGAGGTTGTGTTTAACCTACTCTAGAGGACGAACTGAAAAGGCCTGAAAATGGAGCAATTCTATGCAAAGGAATGCTGCTGACTATAGGGTGACTGGTTTGTAGGAGCAGACCCTGGGTCAGCGGTTTGGAAGTGCTTGATTTGTGTGAGGGCTTCAAGTCACCTACATCCTGAAGAGTGATAAAATGGGATGGCTGGGCAATTTATTATTTCCAAGAATTTTTCCTAAATTATTCTTCATTGGTTTTGCAGTCAAATAAATATAGAAAACACTAGCCATTGTAACTAGGATTATCGTATCATTTACTGTTCCAATTAAGCAAAATGATAGGAAAAACAGTATGCCTGAGGTTACTTGCTGCATCTTATAGGAAATAACCAAAAACAGAAACAGAAAGTGAAACCAAAACCCTAGTAGTTTTTTTTCTCCCTTTTTGCTCAACAAAGCACTGTCAGCTAAGAAACAATATATGTGTAATTACTCACAAAAATAACCTTAAAAAAAGAAAGGTTTACTCTACACTGTCTTTTGCCCCGCTTCTGCTGCAGGCTACAGCTATGGTTCCGAGCACCACTGCTTGGCAATGCAACATGATGCTTTTTCCTCATTAATACAAAAGGTCATTTATACCCTCACACGAAAAAGAAGAAAATCTACCATTTGCTATCATTTCCCTCAAAAACTCACATCCTGTTATCTTGAACTATTTAATAGAACTTCTTCTATTGCTCATGTCATGACTCAAAGAAAACTGGGAATCACAGTAGCTGGAATTAGAACTTTGGCAAAAGCACTGCATGAGCACAGAAGAATAATAAGAACATTATTTTTCAAAACAGAGCAAGATGTCCACGTGGCAAACTCCAGCTAACAGAACGCACGTGTGTTAAAATTAAAAGAAAAAAGATACATGTCACAAACCCAAATTAGTAGCCAAGGCTCCCAAGAGATAGTCTGAGATAAGACCACTGTAACACTAACTTGTTAAATTTCTCCGTGTCCTTGTTTATTACACACTGATACACGGCATGCTTAGTAAGGCTGGGCTTTTGCGAATTGGAGTTGCTTCTAAGTGCTCTAATATATAGTATCCTTTGCTCGTAACAGCTCACAGAGAGTTTCTTACACTTTAGACATTTATCCTGATCCTTTCTTTCCTTGTGATGGATTATAGTGGTTAGGCAACATTTATTTTCAAGAGGTTTCTGCATAGAAGAGCGGCTCAATCTTTTTCCTGCACCGGGCTGTGAGAGCTCATCGCAGGACTCCTGCGCACAGTGACTCTAGGACAGAAATGGGCAACCGCCCACCCACCCAATCCTCCAAGCAGGTTTATCGAATCTGTGAGGCAAAAAGGTGGTTTGAAGCCATCTCTCTCCTCACCCTGTGCTGGGCATGCGCTTCCACACTGGCAGAGATCCTTGAGTTTTTCAGGAAAAAAAAAAAAAAAATCTAATAAGCAAATAATTACGTCCTCGTGATTCAGAAGAATATTGGGAATACTAGAAAATAGAATTTAGGCCTGTGCCCATGTGTCTACAAATAGAAGCTATATTGTAAGCTTATAGAAGGGTCCAAAAAAACCCCAAATATATAAACTGTTTATTTTTAGAAATTTCATAGTAGTAATAAAGTAGGACAGCTGGGTCATATTTTATGTTTCTGTACCATTTATTGGGAAAATATAAAGAATCAACTGAGAGGCCTATCCGTGTATAGAAAATTCTGGAACGTTACATAAGAAACTGGTATCACTCGATTGGTAATCTAAGATGAAAGTAGATTCATTTTCACTGAGTCTTTTATGTTATTTGAATTTCTATAATATAATATACTATTATTTTTATTTCAAAATGATTAGCTGAGAAAAATAAAATTAGCATACAGAGAATGGTGCTGCAGAATACGGCAGGGATCCACTCAGCAGACCACAGTGGGAAGGGGTGCCATCTCCCTTACCTCTCCATCTGGTCCTAGGGCAGACTCCCCGCCCTCTGCATTCTCCTCAGCTTTCTGCAAAACAACGTGAAACATTAGTGTAAATCAAGAGAAAGGGATGGGACTGGATGCAACGCCGGTGTGTAACTGCATGCATTGCTGCCTATCACCCTGTAACAAAGCTTAAGCGTTAATGCCTTTTTATTTCTCCTTGCTATCTGAGACACAGCGTGCATTATACTACCAACTTGCAAAGAGTCACTTAAAGCCAGATGTGATTCAAGGCCCGCACACTAGAGATTTGTGGATTGTGCTGGGACCCAAAAAGCGTAAGACGTGGCAGCATCCAGATAGCAGTCAGAATCTGAAGCGTTTTTCTTGCGTTTGGCACTGTGAAGACAAATCCTGACATAATTAGCTCAACTTTCCTATTCCCCAAGCAAGTTTTCGTCAGCAATGAAAAACAACACTCTAAAAACGTCCGTCAAGAATAAGCTCTGAACTGCATGTACGTCATAAAAAAAAATAATAATACCAAATTCTGTGAGTTCCCTGGGTATTTTTCATTCAACATAATTGGTTTTCATAATATATAGTACTTCCACAGTATGAATATGGGGAAATTGAATGCAGATACTGCAACCTCATGAAAAATTCTGTCATCTACCATTTCCTAAATATTCTAATATCTTAGCCTATTAACCTCTATGCGCCTTAAAGACAACTGAATAAGAAGCTAAGATTATGGCACATTTTGCACAGATCCCCAAAAATCTTATTTGTAATATATATCAACAAAGCACCTAAAATGTCTTCCATTTATAACGACCTCTTTGACAAGTGAAATATTCTGTATCACTTTTACAGGATCTTTAAAGTTGTAACTAAAATGCTATCCTATTTTATGTAATACAATGAAGGGGAAATTTTTAATCTTTTCCTTTATCAAGATATTTAGGAAAATGAGCTTTTCTCCCTTGGGCTCTTTAGTTAATTAAAATACACACATACATACATACCTATGTGCGTGTGCGCACACACATACACATAATGACATGGAATCAATATTAACTTTGTTTATTTAAGATATGATTCTATTAATCTGATTTTGTATTCCAAGAAAAAAATCCTAATAGAATCTTGATAAAACAACTTCTATGAAAATGTTTCATGTTTAAAAATCTAGCCTTTTTGTTGGAGGCATGGCTCAGCGGTCGAAGGCTGCCTAGTATGGCTGAGACACTGAATTCAATAACGAGCACCACAAAAACAAAAATCTAAAAAAACTTTCTTCCACACTGAAGAAAAGCAGTATCACGAATATTTGAAAATTTCAAAGTTCTTTTAGACTGTAATTCTTTTTACAAATACGCCTGTTTACATGCCAAAGCACGAGGCATAAAATCAATGTAGATTCTACCAAAAATTAGGAAACAAAAAAACTCCATTTGGTTGTGATTGCTCAAGAATTCAATTTGCTGCTTATACCACTCTGAGGTGAAAACTCCGCGGTGATGGGCTATGAATGAACTAGGCCGTTATCTGGGCCGCGGATACAGCCAACAATCACGGAACCCCTCAGTTCAGAAAGGAAACCATTGCTCCCACCAGACACTGAAGCCTCCACTTTCGGAATCCTCATGAGATGGTTATAATTAATGGAAGGAAGTCAATTAATCCCACTATTCTTTCCAGAAATAAGCTACAAATTTGGCCGACAAAGAAAATCAAATGAGACAATGAAAAAGTCAATTTCAAATATCCAGCAAGTAGAACTGGATCATCATTTCAATGAATAGCACATTAACAAGCTCGAAGCACCGTAAATGAAGAGACTCAAACTATTCTAAAGGGTAGCCTCCTCTGAGCTAGCCGGAGTGTTATCTAAAACCTGCCTCAGAATCAGGCCCTTTCATTAAAGTCTCCTAAATTATTTTTTTATTCTATTAGATATTGAATTCAAAAAGCAAAGCATTATTAGATTTAAGCCTCTTGGTTCTGGAATCAGACAATCTGAGGGTTACTCCCAGCTCTGTCACTAAGTGCGAAAGGCCTGAGCAGTGTAATCTGGAGCAAATCTGTCTCTCTCTGGGTCCAGGTCTCCTCTGTAAAGCAGGGACAGTAACAGACCCAGGGCTGCTGTAGGAGAGGATCACTGTTCCAATATGAAATGTTTTATGTATTTTATATCTAACTGTCACTCTCCACATGTAAGTCAAGGGTAGTCCAGGGCTATTCTTTTATGTCTGTAATTAAGACAGGCTGGTGGTGGCACACGCCTGTAACCCTACTACTCAGAAGGCAGAGTCAGAAGAATCATAAAATCAAGGCCACCTTGGGTAACTTAGTGTGACCCTGTCTCAAGAAAAAGAGAAAGAAAAGAAAAACCTGGCTGTAACATTGAACATTACACCACAGGGCTACAAAGTTAGCAATTTCTACTTTTTTGGCTCCCTGCATAGTTTCACCTCCACAGGCATGCCTAGCACTTAAAATTACTAAATAAATATTTAGTAAATGAAAGAATGGAAGCACTGAGAAACGATGTCTTCCACCTAGCATATACTGACTGAATTAGTATTGTAATTAGGTGCCTGTACATTTACAAGTCATAAAATAGTTAAGAACACACACACATACAATTTGTCATTGAATTGGGCCTCAGTCCTTACGCTCAATTCAGCTACACTCTCGTAAGAGGTGAAAACCAGGTGGCAATCTACTCTATGACCAAAGATGGCCACTTCACTCATGTGCTTTGGATACTTTCAGCTTGCCGATCATCTGTGGCTGATGTGCTTCCATGCATCTATGTTCTCACATTCACTTGATATTTTATCTCAAAGCAACAAACAAAGGAAAACAACTCAAAAGCAAAACCCCTCCCCTATCAAATTTCTGCCCAAAAGGTGGCGATCAGTGGTACTTCTTGAACTACCTTTGGACAGGCTGAGCACCTGGGGAAATGCTCTGGTGCTAATGCAACAGCTGCCTTTTCATACACAGTTAACTATACCATGGAATTGCAAACACACACTCAACATTACTGGCTGACGCCTGAGCTTACATCCATTGATTAAAAAAGCAAAACAAGACACTGCAGTTCATTCATTAATCAAGACTGAAGAAATCCTGCATTGGCTTTTCCTACCTACAAAAAGTTTAGAACTAATTATGCTTATGTAGGGAAGGAAGAGTATAATTAAGCTAGTCACATAAGGGGAGCTGTATGACACAAATTACTGGTAACTAAAGATTACTCATTACTAAAAATTACTCAATCTAAAGACAATTTGGGTTCCCTGTTACCAAGGACAATGTCAACTGAAATCCTCTATTTAGGAATGGCCATAAATAAGGCTATGTGCAGGCTACTCGCCTTTCTTGCAGAAAGTATATAAAATAATAAACAACTGGGCTGTGGAAGGAGGGGAATACATAAATATAAAAATCCTGTATACACAGAACTCAAGAAATCATATGTCAGTAGGGCACTTTATTTAGACTACTACAATACAGGGGTTACAAACAGCCTCATTTGTAAAGAAACAGTTTTCTGTGAAATATTTCACAATCCATATTGAACAGTGAATGCAGTGTATCCCCCAGCAGGTACTACGATAATACACTGAAACAACATTCAAATGTGTTGGCATATTAAGGAGTCATTCTGCTTCGTTGGAAACCTAAGTTTACAGGAACCACTTGGGTTATTTTTACACTCATTTAAGTGGGGCTTTGAGCATCAAGATAGGTGATCGGGCAATAAAAAATGCCCAGGAATATCAAATTAACAGGCATTTGCAGGTTACTTGGGTTGTGTCTTAAAGAGAAAACCAATTGGAACATTTTGACTCAGGTAACTGGTCAATCCAGTTAAACAAGACTGATCTAAACTGCTGGTTTCGCCCATTTTGACACTGAAGTAATAAAATAAATCTAATCCTTGTGTTCACCTACTCTTACAGAACTCTTGCCTTGGAACTCTTTTTCACTGATAAAAACCTTGCAAGGGAAAGCTGCAATAAACCATATGATCTCTGGGGAAACATAAGAGATACAAAAATTGAGAACCAGAGAGTAACCTGAATTTAAAGCAAATATCTCAACAATTACTATTTTGTATCTAATGTGCTTTTCACTGAAAATTATGCCAACTGGACTTCTCTGATTTTTGTTTTCATGTTTAAAAAGATTAAGAAAATGCAGTACTTGTCACTATTTTGAACAACACATCATGGCAGGAAGATTCCCCCTCCGAAGTACAGCAGTCCAGAGTTTTACTTTTAATAAGGGTTGGAGAATTACAGTTAGAGAGAGAGACAGACAGACAGACAGGCAGAGACAGAGAGGGAGGGAGGGAGAGAGGGAATGACAGAGAGAATGAGAATGAGAGAGAAATAAAAGATCTTTTAGAAAAAAGGAAAGCATGACGAAAGAGCTAAGAGCTATCTAGCACATTACTGAATTATGAGAGAATTACTGAAGTCTCCTAGCACATGCCCGTTAGTACCATGGATTTTTAAGAAATGTCACAAATAAATAACATGGACACAGTTCTGCGGGTATACCTCCTGCTGAAAGATGTGGAAGGGAGAATTACATATTTATTTTTGACTCGATAGCAAGCAGCACTGGAAGCTAAACCCCAGAAATGGCGAGACTTCTAAGCAGTGGGCTCTGGCTTGAGCTCTTAACCACAGCTTAAGCAAAAATGTTCCTTACAGTACAGGGAGAAATACCTTATTATCACCAGAAATCATTCTAAATTAGAGGCCAAGTAATTAGAAAATCCTTTTCATAGGAGCTGAGGAATGAAGTGGTAGGCAGAGTCAACCACAAATTTAAAAATCCTCGTTCTTCTCCTGTAGGCCTCAATGATCAAAGACTCCATCGCCAATCTAAAAGACATCTTCCCACTAATACTCAGTTGATCCTCAATTAGGACAAAACAGTGACCATTTATTTACTCAACATCACAAAGCATATGAAATCAAGGTTTTAAAAAGCTTTTAATTTTCTTTAGAAAACATTTTAACAATTGTGATTTTACTTTTACTGCCTGACACAATAACTAATATTTGATGAAAACTCACTGTGTTTCAAGGAATGTTCTAAATAGGGAAATTTTCCTATTAAACCTCACAACAAATCTATGCGGTATACAGATTTCCTTATCATTCTCAAAGGATTGAGAGAATGAAGCGCTATGTGATAGAACTTTTAATAAAATATCCTATAAGAAAATAATAGTAAATTAATATGCATAAGTTTTCTTATGCCATAATGAGTTTAAAGGACCGTACGCTAACGTGATGTGGATAGTGGTCCAATTTACTAACAGAAATGCTCGGTTCTATTTGCACATACCTATACTTCTAACTCAATCCTCCTTTTTATCCCATAGTCACCTGTGGATGTTAGAAAACAACCATGGCAGAACACAGAGACCTTGAGGTGATGCTAAATGCACATAATATAGCACATCCATCCTGAAACACCACAGAGATTGCTTTCACATAATTTGATGTTTCAATTCTTTAAACATCATTCCTCCTCCAACCCTTTGGTAGATCCATACAGTTTACTTCTTTTTTCTTCCATTTCAAGGACAGTAATAGAAGACAGGCCAAGAATGATTTATAAATATATACTGCACAGAATAGCCCCTAATGGGCAGCAGAAGAAATTAAACAAGGTCATGACAGGTTGTCAGAAACCTACCCTATTATTCACAAGCAACAGTGAGTACAACCAATTCCCTAAAGAAGACAAAGGCCTTCTCTGTTATACTGAGAAATTTTATTATAAAAAAAACCATATAGTTGTCCAATTAAACTTCAAGGTCAACTTTACTCATCTCCAGTGGCACAGTTCTCAGAGCTGTCTGTATCTTACTGGCTTTTCAGTGTTGGGACCAGCTCAGGACTGTTACCTCACTGAGTAATGCAGTATCTCCAAATAAAGGAGTGCTAATGTCTAATTTTTAAAACTGTGACTAGGTAGAGCACAGTATTTAGTACCATGGGAAACTGCGGAAAAGAACAGCACAGAACTCTTTGGTTTGTGGATGCCAAAGTCTCTTCCAACACAGAGAAGCTGGAACAAGTGACTCTCAATCATTCACTCTAATGAAGGAGAGAAGAACTACAGACAATCCGGTGTCAGATAAGCAGCTCTTCGAAGCATCCCTTTCCTTTGAACTTGAAGAAAGGTACATCTGGAACTAGGTAGTGCATTTTGAACTAAATCTTCAAGCCTCCTGAATGAGACTGGGTCCAGGAAACTGTAACAAAAGCCTTGGTTTCCCCCCCAACCCTTTTTAAATCCCACTTCTTCTGACAAGATAGATAGTCCAGGAAGGAACTACAACCCCTCCTCTTATACTGCTAGGGGCATGGATGCTCAAATTCTAGGTAGGCATCCTGAGAGAACGTGAAGGAGGAGGTAAGTGGCTGGTAATAAAGGAAAAATCTCTCACAATGATTAGATGAGATAATCAAGAGCAATGCCCAGAATCGCCACGAGGCAAATCATCACTGCTTTGGTGGCCATTATTCATTTGCCAGGAAACTGGACCCCACCCCCAATTTGACTCCCGGTTTTCCCTCACAGCATTCATCATCTTTTTTAATTATATCTTTGTGTACATGCTTGATTAATGGCTGACTATACTGCATTTCTTTTCTCTCTAGCACAGTATCCAGATTCATAGTAAATGTACAGCTAGTAGTTATTGAGTAAAAGCATAAAATACAAAGATTTAAATGTTACCAGCAAACCTGAATGCAAGAATTTAGAAGGAGGATGCCAACCTGCAGATCGTGCACAGTAGGTTTCACCATGAGAAATATTGTGGCAAGTCCCTGTTCTGCACAGATTAATACAAAAACAGGCATAATCATCAATATTCAATCATCCACCTTTGCCTATGATGATACAACTGTCTAATACCGTGGCAGAAATCTATTAATTTCAAGATAGAAGCTTAAACCTGAACGCTTAGCTTTTTAAGCCCAAGGAAATATAGAATAAGAACTTTAATATCAAATATACCAACAGGGACAACCTCTGCACCATACACCCTCAGAGTTGGAAAAACGAAAACTGCCATTTAATGGGGTTCACCAAAGGAGGATTATACAACTGCATTTGCTTGCCTATAGGCCACTCCCTAAATCTGAAAATGTCTTTTTAAGTCAGAAATTGGGAGCTGGAATTTTGCAAAGTCTGTAACTCTACACTGACAAGAAAATGAGCTATTCCTCACCAACAAAATGTCTAAATCCAAGCCCTAAGCCCTCCTCTTCATCCTCACAATAAGGACAGCTATCTTATGCTAAAGAAACTGAGTACAAGACGGTGCCTTCTCAAAAATTTATTCCTCCTCCTTAATTATGAAACAGGTATGAGAATTCAGGAACCATGAAATTAATTATTTTTTGAAAAACATTTTGTTCAATTATTCACTGTAGAGAATAAATGATTAAATGCTACCAAATCTGTCTTTGCAATTCTGACGAAGACTTTCTATTGATGTTTGTACCTGGCCTAATCAAAATTGATCATGAAAACAAAATAAAGTTGTTCCTCAGTCTCCATGGAGGATTATACTAGGACTCCTGTGGATAGCATAATTTGAGGGTGCTTAACTTTCTTATATAAAATGGCCTGGCACTTGCCTGTAATCTATGCACATCCTGCTATATACTTTAAATCATTTCTAGATTACTCAGGATAACTGTACAATGCAAATGTTATGTAAATCATTGTTATATTGTACTGTTTAGGGTATAATGGAAAGAGGTGGGATTTTTTCTGAAATATTTTCAATCTTTGGTTGGTTATGTCTAAACTGCAGATACAGAAGGCTGACTAGCAGTCAAGAACTAGATTACTGGACAAACTAAGCTTCAGAGAAGATCTGTACTCAGAGATCCAGCTTCAGCAAGTTACTCTTAAATTAATATATAACACCTGCAAAGCAGAGATGTTAAATTTTACCCTTTATTTCTCAAGACAATTAGGATATATTTCACGTAGCATTATTTTTTCTGTAACTACACAACACCTTTACCTATACATTTACTTACTGCAACCCCAGGGCAACAGAAGTGAAAAAATAGTTTGTTGTTACCATCAGTCCAAATAGGCTAAAATTTGTTCCACAAGTATCCCCAGACTATCTTACATACCCTCCTTTGGCTGATTCCTAACTGTATCCTGCACTGCCTTCTTAATTACCGTCCCACTTTCTCAGCTCAGCAGTCCCTGCCCCACTGTCATTAAACTTATACGAGTATTTGCTTTTCCTTCTCCAATTGATGGTGTGTATTTGATGTAAAATATTATACTATATTAAACAGTGAAAATATAGACTGCATTGCTTCAGTTGAGTCCATCCTATTTATTGTACTCTTATCTCCAAGACACCATCTACTTTCACACCACATCAAATTATGCAATCACTGCTTCAGTCAGCTGAGTCTTCCATTAGTACAGGAAGTGATACCAATTAAGGGGCAAAACTTAAGTCTCTGCCCATGCAGCACAGGCTCAGCCACCAACAAGATGGCACTCACCTTCTTCTTCCTTCTCCTCTTCTTTTTCTCTTTGGCTGCTTGGGCTTGCTTGTGCTCCCAAACCAGGTTGGTGAGATTGGCCACATACTCGTCAGTCTGCTGCAAAAGGTAAGCTAGACGCCTGTCTTTCTTTTGATCAATCAGTTTCCTATAGCCCTCTTCATCTTCCGCCTGTTAAGGAAGGAAGAGAAGGATGAGGGCATTACACATCTTCAGACAGCTCCATCTCACACTCCTCCCTCCACTTGACAGTCTGGAGCTCGGTGATGAGTGGAGCAAACCAGATAAGCCAGGACGCATAAGCCAGTGAAGGGAGGCTGGGACTGAGCGAACAAATCAAGTGCAACATTGCCATCTCGGACCCCAGGGGTCACGGCGAAGTCAGAGTGCAAAGCCCCACTGTGTGACGTGTGATCCAACTCTGCGAGGCAGCTCTTGCTTCTTCTTTGTTTCCTGAGCTTCATAAAACTTCAAAAATGACAATCACACCTCTGAAGCCTATTTTTAACTTTGTACTGTATCTTGGAAAATTTTAAATGCTGTATAATCCAAAGTAGAGAGCATGGGACAATCACTCATATAAGCAATACCCAGCAATGAAAAGGAACTTCGGTGAAAGCTGATGCATTACTACTCTTCTGCCAACTCCTTCCTCCAGCCCTAAATTAGATTGTCTGGAGCGAAATCCAGATAAAATACCCTTTCACTCATAAATATCTCAGTAAGACAATGAATCGAGTGGGCTTTTAACAAATAATCTCTTAAACTTAGAAACGTTTCCCTTTTCTCTTATTAGCATTAGAAACACACGGTTGATAGGAAAGGTCAAATTTAGGGAGGTTCTCTCAGGGACCCGCACGGAGTTTCAGCCCTAGACAACTGCAGAGAAGTTGTTTAGCACCTGAAGTCTAGTACCGCTGAGTAATAAAACAGAGGCAGTAATTTCCACCTGCACCTCCCATTAAGCAACATTATGAGCTTAAACAGAGGAAATTTCTGATGCACTCTGAGCCATTTTGAGAGAAATCTTTTTTTACACATCCACTGAAAGGACGTTCCAAAATATTTTTCTCATGTGATGCCGGGATAAAAGGAGAATGCTGCAAAATCTTTAAGAGGCAGTTCCATCAGAGGAAAACTCAGGGTCTTCAGCAGTTGGGTGCCACTCCACTATGTGCCCTGGTGACAGCGACTTCATCACACCGTCTGGTTGCTGTCTGCCCCATGAATGAGCATGAACTTCAAATGCTATTATAACTCTAATTGCTTTTGGTTATGGTTGATCTCACTTGAAGAAAGAATGATAAAAAAAAAATCCCTTCAGTTTCTCTATTATCTGTGTATTCCATCATTTAATTGCAAAAATTAATGATTTGCAAATGCCTAATCATTAGTGTCAAACCAATCTGTTACTGAAGTTCTAATATAGTTTCACTTCAGTTGAATCAGACAAATCTGACTGCTGACTGCTCCAATCACTATAAAATGGTCTCCTGAGCTAGTGAGAAATCTCTTGGACAGTTCCCTGCCTCCCCAAAATGGAGAGAGGCAGGATAAGATGGTGAGATTTAGGAATATCTGGAACCAGAGCCTTTAAAAAAATGGTGCTTACTCTCTAGAATGAAATCAACTTTAGTAAAATGCAAATTATAATGCCAGCAAGGCAGACGGAGTTACTGAAAATCTTCCAAGTACATAATTATGGACTGAGACTTTATCTTCACCCACTCAGGTGTTCCATCCCATACAGATCAGCAGGTCCCCTACTATCATCATTACACATTGCCCACACTTTTCTAAAATCTACTGTGCAATTTGTCCAATTTCAAAAACAAATGGTCAATAAAACCAAATATTCAGTCCAATGATATCAACCTAGCCCTTCTGTGTTTTATATAGCCACTAAAACCTAGCAGCACAAATGTAACAATCCAACAATAGCCTTTAAGAATAACATAGCTACTACAAAAAAGCACATTTCAAAATTAAACTAAAATCACTTTTACAGTGTTAGAGAATAATTTCCACCATTTAACAACAAAAAAAGATAAGCACCGGAGCTTTCAAAAAAAGAACTGCAGGCTGGAGATGGAGCTCAGTGGTAAAGTACTGGCTTGGCATAGGCAAGGCCTTAGGTTCAGTCCCCAAAAAACAAACAAACAAACAAACAAACAAAAAACCCTAAAGCAAGGAGAGAATATTAGCAGGAGGAGCACACCCCTATCTAATCCCAGCCAGGGCAATTTAGCAAGACACTGTCTAAAAATAAATTTTTTAAAAAAAGGGTTGAGGATGTAGTTTAGGGCCTAGTATACATAAGGCCCTAGGTTTAATCCCTAGTACTGTAAAAGACCAAAAACCAAAACTCTTAGAACTTGTTAGATTCTAAGACACACTAATGAGCTATTCACTCAACTTTGGACATTAAACTCTAAGAGGTCATATTTTAAAAATAACTAAATTTGCTATTCTTCAAGATCTTGTTATCAATCTCCTGGAAAATATAGCACTTGCCTGTTTGTGAGAAGCTCTCACCTGTACAGCAAAGGTACCTGAGGACACAGAAATACTACCTTCATCAGGGGTGGCCCTGAATTTGTGGCATGTATTTTCAAGGAAAGAGAAAATAGTCTTTATTCTATCCTCCACACATACTAAGAGGTCTGATGACCAGCCTTCATTTTCTCCTTCTCCTGCGGCCCTATTTCACATTCTCAGTACAGAGGAGGGGAGTCGAGCACCTTGCCGCGTTTCTGCAGCGGGTAGGCCCAGCTTACCATAAGCCTCCGCATCCTCTCCTTTTCGATCCGCTCTGTCTCCTTCTTCTGCTCCCTTTCAGTGTTGGCATGCCAGGTCGCCACTGCTTTGGAAAGTTTCTGGATCTTCCCAGCCACAGATCGATGGTATTCCTTAAAATCTTTTGCATGTTGCAGAATACTGTTCAGGTATTCCTAAAGAATGGATTGACAAGGAAGAGAAAGGATACTTTAGATCCAGCTTTCAGTGTTTTAGGGGTATCAAGGTAGGCCAAGGAGATCCTAAGCACACATGTGACACAATTCAAAGACTAGACTCCTGTTTAGGAATGGGCTCCCTGGCGTGTCTCTGCAGTGGAAGTGTGTGCTCGCGGGTGGTAGGAAAGAGACCCTCCCACACATGTGACATTGCAGCACCACAAAGGAGAAGCCTCCTCCCCTCCAGGCCATGGCACCTTGAGAATGGAAGGATCAAAGGCCACGGGAGACTCAAAAAATGGCAAAGATAAAACATAAAGCCATTGTTCCCCCTAAAACAATCCTGAGGGTCCTGGATATTTCAGATACAAAACTAATATTTCTTCTACTCTTAATTACTTCAGAACTGTAACACAAAATAAGTTTATGCAAAGCTAACATTGCCGCACGTAAATCATATTCACTTCGTAAAGCAGGAGAAACATGTACCTTGTTTACACTTAAATCCCCTATTATTTGCAGAAGACTAAATAAAGCACAGGAAAACAAATGAAATTTCTCAGATAATCACACTAAATCAAATCCTACATAAAAGTCTTTCTATCCCACCACCAAAAGGAATGTTTTTAAATATCTGTCCCATGAAACCTCCAACTGGTCACTTTAAAGAGTCCAGGACACCAGGCTGGACATACATACATACATCGTCATATATTTGTGACAAAGGTAACCTCCTGATCTCTTATTTCCTTTTCCAAGTTGTTTCTTCCCAGGATTTAGCTCTAGGAAACCCACCCATTCCCACCTATTCAGCAGCTTTCCATAGAATTCTGAATATGACATGTGATGTAGTTGTGTGCCGCCCACACTCACATGCTAGCATGCTCACCTCCAAAGTGATGGTATTAGGACAGGGGACCCTCTTGGATAGGATTAGCACCCTTATAAAGGGACAAGGAGGAGCTCTCTTCTTGCCACCTGCAGACAAACCTTGTCTGTAACCCAAAAGAAAGCCCTCACCAGAGCCTGACTGTACTGCCATGCTAATCTTGGACTTCCAGGATTCAGCACTGTGACAAATAAATTTATGTTGTTTATAAGCCATACAGTCTCTGGGTTTTTTTGTCACCACAGCCTCAGGTGACAATGCTTGACACAAATTTCAGGAAGTTGGGTCCTAAATTTCATCCTGCTACTGAGCAGTTGTAACCCTGGGCAGGTGACTCATTTATCATTTATCTGTCCTGGTCTGAGTGTCTCTGTGTATAAAATGATGCCGCTGGGCTATGTCAACTCCCAGAAACCTTTCTGTTCAGTGATGGCCCCACCACCCACAAGAGGACATGTTTCCAGTTATTCTGACTGTGTCCAATAGCCCCACTGGATACTTCTGTCCAAGGAAGGGTAAGCAAAGCCCAGAATCTGAGGACCTGGTGTTTCTGCCGGCGCTTTCGCTCCTGCTCAATCTTCTGCTGCTTCTCCAGCTTCTCGGTCATGCGCGCTTCTCGCAGAGTCTGGCGCTTGCTCCGTTTGTAGGCTTTGGAGTTGAGTGCTGTCTCGAGGGTAGTGTCCCTACGCATGCAGGCCACCACCTCCTGTCTCAGCTGTCAAGAGGAGAGTGGTTAGACAGCCTCCAAGCAGAAGCCAGATTCCTGACCCTGATCCTTGCTTGTTTCTATTTGATGGAGCAGAATGGGACTCTAAGTACAGTTTCACAGGCACTGCCTTTTCACAGGCACTCCCTAATAAGGGAGCTGGAGTCATGTCAAATTTACAGGGTATTTTCAAGGATGGTATAAATTGTCTTTCCAAATAATTCAAGTAAAAATATTACGGTACAGTAATGGTAAAAAAGAAAAAATGTGGATGTTGTCCTTAACACATTAATTCATTCTGCTACATTATTCTAATGACATTAATTTACTAATGAACTTTTAAATTTTTATACTTCATTTTAAATGCCATAGTAACACTCTCTCATGTTTAAAGATTACGTTTCATAGTGATCTGCAAAATGAAAAAGAGTGACTTTTTATTCATGTTGTATAGTAGCGGCAGGTATTCAGACCACATGAATTCATATCCTCAAATAAACAATGGAAGGGGCTGGGGATTTAGCTCAGTGGCAAAAGTGCCTGCCTGGCAAGCGCAAGGTCGTGAGTTCGGTTCCCGGTACCGGAGAAAAACCAAAAAAATAAAAAATATAAAATAAACAATGGAAGATACTGGTTTTTGTTTCCTCCCACTTTAACGATAATATTTTTTGAAAAATATTTAAATTTTATATTGTATCACAGACTTAGATTATCATCAGTACAATATTTTATTCATATTGCATGGTATCTGGTGGTAGTGGGGTAAGGACTTGAACACACATTCCAATAATCATCTAATTGAATCTGAAATCAGCATCAATTATAATTACTCTAAAGAGGAAACTTTATAGATAATAAATTTTTCAATAATATCAAATAAAAATCCGAGACCAGCATCCTGAAGCTAATTTGAACATGAGCTCATTCCTGAGAAGATTCTTCACTAATATTCATTTAACAAAACATCATCAAACTTTACTGATTCATATTAAGAAGTCACCTGTAAGAAAGAAGTAAACGGAACCTGAAGAATATTTCTTTTTATTTTTTTAAATTTAATCTGGAATCTACTCTCATGAACCTATAGCCAAGTAGCACCCAGCCTCCGCATTTGCCCTTCTGTGAGGTAACAACCAGTGGGTCAAACTGTATTCTCAAGTTCACATGACAATAGCAGGTGGTGGCCTTGAGATTGTAGTCCCATCCTCCAACAGACCAAATCATGCACCTCAGTACTTCAAAACTATGTTTATTCATTAATAATTCATTTTGCATGCACCAGACTTTAACCATCTGGCTGACAATGAAATGTTCTTTATTCCCTTTAGCTTAGTAAGGCAGTTGGTGGACTGGGAGAACTGCACCTTTTGGATCTACACAGCAAAACTCAGAAAATGGAAAATTAGTTCTGCCTCATTCCACTAGTCTCCTACTGATTTAGAAATGAGAAAGGAGATCATTATACCAGCTCTTAATAAGTAACTACTAAGAACCATAACAAGGCCTGATAATAACTCACTGATTAGTCAATATGTGATGAAGTACCCCAAAGTTAGATTTTGATATATCATCAAGTTACAAGATATTGTTTTAAGAACTTCTGGAAATGATGAGGTATTAATTCCATAGAGGAGCTACTACTATACTTGTTAAAATTATTCTCACAGTCATGGCTAGCATTTCACATTTGCACTTACTAAGAAACTCAGATCTCCCGCCTTCTTGTTTTCCCTTGGAGTCATAAAGACAAAGAGGAGCTAGCCCCAAGTCCTCTCAAGGCTTTTCATCCACAGTGACAAAATGCCATCCTTCTGATTTTGTAAGCCAGAATACAGGAGAAAAAGTGTTTGTGATATACAGAAGATGAAAAGTATAATAAGCAGTTCATCTTCATTACATTTAACTATCTACTGTTGATCTAAAAGATACGCAATTTTACTAAGTTTATATCTTTATAGCAGTATTGAATAGGCTAAAGAAGAATCACAGAGAACACTTTAGGAGCAATTACATTTATCACCTGGATCTCAGACTCACTGAGGAAAAGGCATTACCTGACGTTGGAAATTGAGTAACCGAAGTGCTTTCAGTTCCACAGTTGCTTTGGTTCGTAAATCTGGTGGCAAAGAGCCAGGCAGATTTTCCAGTTCTTGTATCCTATGAGCTATGCGTGCCTGAAGTCTGAACAGAAATAATAAAATGGAGGGAGTGCAAGATGGAAACGTGCATTACAATTTAATCTTCAGTGATCAGCAATAACCTCAGTTCAAATTCACAGAAACATATTCTAATACTGACAGTTCGTTCTGATGCCCAATTGGGTTTTCTGATGTTAAGTAGGGGAAAAACTACCTTTGAGTAAATGCAGACAGGTGCTATATGGTACTTAAAACCCTTTCTACATAACTTCTCAATAATACCTAAAGGACTCATACTATACTTAGGGGGGAAACACATGTCCTTGCTTCTCTTAACAAACAAAGAAAATGAGAGGGAATTTGAGTTTCTCCTTAACGTCAGCCAGCCAGAATTCAGAGCTGAGACCACAGATTTCTAACTTCCAGTTCTGCCCTAAGGCGACCAGGCCATCTGCCCTCCCTGCCAAGATGCTGATGACCACAGCGGCCAGAGCAGAGTAGGCAAGACCAATTGCAGGAGTTGAGGCCACCAAGATCAGCCAGCCCATAATATTGTGAAAGAGCCCTGTCGACCAAAACTACTTGCTCTGTACACAGTGATTACTTGAGAAAAGAAGACAGATAAGGCATTTTCAAAACTCAGCGACCACACAAAATAGCCTTTAAAATCTAAGACTTCCTAAGCCCAGTGTGGGCACGCAAACCTATAAATCCAGCACTCAAGAGGCTGAGGCAAGAGGAGTCCCACAGGCTGAAGGCCAGCCTGGGCTACATAGCTAGGCTGAACTACACAGTGAAACCCTTCCTCAAAAGAAAAAAAAAAAATCTAAGGGTATCTAGAAAAGGATTCAGGGTAATCTCATTTTGGACACCATCAAAATATAACTACAGATACTTCCTCAGAAGTAAATAAAGTCTTTCTTCATCCATTTGGGATACTATTAATGTTATACATATAAACCAGTTTTAAATTCAATTCTTATAAATAATGATAAGCCACTTAAATCTGTTTTTAGAATGATCTCCATGTAAACATGTGGCAAAACTGTCTTGAAATAGGTTCAACAAGGAAATAGTAACATGAGATATAGTGTGTTAACGTAGTAAATATTAACTGCACTTTTTTAACACTAAGTTATTTAATGCACAATTTTATTTATCTTTCTTCTCTCATTCTCCCTCCTCTCTCTCTCTCTCTCTGTCTTTCTCTACACACACACATAAACACACACACACACACCCCACTACAAGGTAAGTGCTGTAATGGACCCATTTTATTGCTAAGGAAACTGAAGATAATTTATATAACACAGAGCTAGGAAAGGAAGGAATCAAAATTAAAACCTTCATTGAAGTGATACCCAAACCACCATCATAAAAAAGTAGATAATTAAAATACAACTTTCTGAGAACTTGCCTGGACCTCAACTCTAAAAGGTAAAAATGAAGGATTCTGTTAACAGTAACTATTACATTTGTTTTCAAACTTTTAGATGCTGTACATTCATGTGAAAGAGTAAAACCTTCTACGATTTAGGTGCTATAATTTATCTTCTTCCCACAGCCCAAATACCAAAATGAGTGCTCTTCAAAAATCTCTATATCTTGTTGGTTGGGGAGAGAAATAAAATGTCATCTTTTTCAAAAATTTAAAAATGATTGTGAGAAAGAATGACCTATTTTTCACTGACTTCAATGAAATAAAGTATAGGGCAGATTCTTGCTTTATTTGGTATATGCACGCTATTGATTCTCACTTACTGAGTGATTTATTATCATGTGTTAATATTGTGACTATTGCCATGCTGTTATTTTACCTGAACACATCAATATAAATCATAGCACTCATAAATGCTCTAAACATTCAGCAGATGAAAAAGTTTGTTAATTCAAACAATAATCAGCTTTTATCATTTTATTCTTTCAGAAAAATCATTCAAACTCTTGCAAATTTTTCAAATCCCTTTTACTAGGACCAGGCATATAGCTCAGTGGCACAAGCGCCTGCCTGGCAAGCACAAGATCCTAAGTTTGATTCCCAGTACCAAAAAAAAAAAATCCCTTTTACTAGTGAGAGTCATGGAATTATCACCATGTTTTTTACTGACCATATGAAAAAGATACCTACTTCATTCATTCAATTCATTTTCTCAACTATCCAGAGAGCTCCTTCTCCAAATACAGCAATAGATGACATATCTTACCGCTCAGGGCATTAATGGAAAAATCCATTTAAAGGAGAAAATAAGACTGAAACAACTTTACCTTTGAACTACTTTATGGCCTCATGATTGCGGCCATACTCAAGAAAATTTAAAGAGTACAGCAGGCTGAGATGATAGCCAACAGTTAGGTTATCCTGCTTCCTTGGTTCTAGAATCTAGATTTACTGCAGACCTTTCTTACTTGAATACCCTAGAAGTCAAGCCACTCCTTGGTATTCTGGTTACTTTTTTCCACAAAGCAAGTCAGGTGCTAAGGTAAAGGACGGCCGCTTTGTCCTCTTTAATCTTCCACAAGGCTGTAGAACAGAACTAGGAATAAAGAAATAACCACAGTCCAACGGGGCTGACAGCGCAGAGATTACGCCACACTGAGCTACCAGGGTGGGAAGCAAGGCGAAGCAAGGGGAAGTCAGGAGGTGGCCCTGGGGATGCGCAATGACAAGCTACAGGTTCCTGGGGCACTAGAGTGGTTGGGAGGTGGGGGGTACAGTGCCCTCCTCCCTGCAACAACTGCTTCTGCAAAGGGCCTCAAAATTGGTCAGTGAATCTGAGTCCCCAGCACAAAGGGATCTTTCTTTTATAAAAGAGGCAAAAAGTACACCATGCAAACTCTAGTAAAAGAGGAAAAGATTTCACAGTGAAATTACATACAATCGATTCAGTATATGGGAGAGGGGCAGAAAAAATACAGGAGGGGCTTCCTTAACACAAAAAATTATATCTTTGTTGTCATTGCTCTTAACAGAAATCTTCATTTTAAATAATGCTCCTCTCCAGACAATTTCATCTTCCCATAAATGGGATTCAGCAGGTAGTCCCGATAAAGAGATTCGGGATTCGCAACTTCCCGAAACAACAACAAGATGTAATACTGCAAGACTGCAGGGGACTCATTTAGTGTCCTCGCGAGCATAGAAAATTGAAGCAGAATTAGGTCACTCTGGTTTTTCATACAGATGAACAGTAAATCAAGAGGGGTTACTGTTCTGGCAAGAAAAAGAGTTCCATTAAAGGCAACAGATATTTGTTCAGGTCCAGAGGAGAAGTTTATGATTCCTGGAGGAGGGTTATTTGAACAGAAAATGACACTGGTACATTTTGTTCCTTCAAGGAGCTGAGTGACACTTTAAAAAAAAGAGAGCGAGAGCGTGTGTGACTTTTGGTAACTGTGCTGGTAAAGCAGCTACTGGTAATTTTTGAGAAGGAATTTTCAGGGCTGTGATGGAGACAATAGCAGGACAAAAATACCACAGGTAAGTGGCTTCCTGACATAAGCAGGCTGCACTGCTGTTTTGATGCCCAATTCTGACTTGCTTCCAAAGGGCATGATACAATTCAAGTGTGCAATACTCCTCCATGCAAATGTTTGTGGAATTAATTTACATGACAACTCCTGAAGGACTCTGGGCCAAACATCTAACTCTAAATGCAAGGAAATGATATCAGGTACACTGAGAGGGAATGAAGAAAGTTGTCCCCAAAAGGGAGGAGAAAGAAGCACGGGGAAAGAGAGCTCTGATGCTACAGAAAGAAGCAATAATGTTCCATACAAAAAGAAAAAGCAAATGGCTCAAAAAGAACGAATCTAAGTAGGGAAAATGTTTTGACTAAAGAGCTTGCACAGATCAGAGGCGCAGTGCTCACGTGCAGAAACTTATGTATGTGATGACTGAAAAAAGATCCGTTTATCAAATGTTTGATTTTATGATGAACAAAGAAAAGCAGTCAACTGAGTTAAAAGTTTAAAAATGTAAGATTTGAACAGCTCCCTTTCAATTCTTGTGGACGAGGTAAGCGATGTTACACAGCCCAGAGAAATTAACATCTGCTAAAGAATTCCTGACAAGATGGTTTTTGCTCAAAATTTATCAAATTGTAAAAGAGGTTAAGACCTTGTTCAAATCTTTCTCCAGATGATAAAGATGCAGTGGACCCTTCTAGTAATCAGGCTGGAGGCTAGCAAGCCATGCTAGTACAGAGGGTTGCAAGAAAAACAACTGTCTTTCACAAGTGTCCAAGGGACTCACTTTAACCCTTTCAGTGAACAAATGTAAATAATCTCTGCAATCAAAGAATTAATACTCGTCTAGGCAGAAGCCATGTGCTACTCTGTAATTAAAGATAAGCAATGCCCCTGCAATACTGCTAGGTCACACCTATGCTGCTCCTCCAGAGAAAATGCAGGGTAAAGTTTCCACTAGGGTCTCGGACCCAGGATTTTCCAGATCAATGATTTAAAAACTCATACAGCTTTGTGAAAATAGCTATCCCGTCTATTCTGTGCACAGAAAAGATACCAATGGATACAAGTTTTTACTGATGCAGGGGTAAAGAACAACAGCTTTTCTATACACTGAAACAGTACTAAATATCGCACACTTTGGGGGACCATCCACGAGATGAGGCTTCTGAAATAGATACTAAAATGACCTCGTTCTTATTGAAGATAGTACAGTAATTAAAACTCCGTCACAGTGATACAGATGATTTAAAGTAAAACAGTTCACACACACACACACACACACACACACACACACACAGGAAACAGGCTGCGTAGCTGGGAAAAGGCCAGAGATGACGTAAAATTTATAGGTATAGGAATGTGTTATAAGAGAGCTCACATCACTTAAAGGTATTGCTAGGTTTTCACTTTCAGGATAAGAAAAAAAAAGGAGCCAGATTTTTGGAGTAACTGCATAATATATCTTTATCCTATTACTGATTTTTTTCATTACTTTTAAAATTTTAGTCAGTAATAACATTTTCTAATACATGAAGACAGTTTTTCTACCATGGATGTACTGGCATTTGGATTTAAAACACATGAAACTTATTCACCCAAAAGAATTTGCCTATCCAATACTGCATTTGAAGTATCATTTAATGATGAGTATGCAGCACTCCAGGCATACATGACATGCTGAAATAACAAAATAAAAATTCAAAATAAAAGTTGGGTGTGACGGTGCCTTTAGTCTCACAACAAGGGAGGCTGAGATAGGAGGATCACTCAAAGTTTGAGGCCAGCTTGGACTATACAGTAAATTCAAGGCCATCACAGAGTACACATGAGACTGTGTCTCAGAAAAAAAAAAAAAAAAAACAACTGAAAAAAAACAGTGTGTTAATAGCCAGACATAGTGGCACAGGCTTGTAATCCCAGTTGAGGCAGGATTATACATCCAATGGTCAGTAACCGTGATTCTTTCAGGGCCACTCTGAAAACTAAGTATATTTTAGTCTGATACCAAATTAATGAGTCATGTACTTTTCCACAAAGATTAAACAAATGTTTTCAAAGGGATTCCAAATATTATCTATTAACACCATACTTTTATAATCTAATTTTCTTTTAAATGTAACAATATTTGTGGAATAATAATAGCCAATATTTACTGACTGCTCCTGTATCATTTTTTCTTCCCAATTTTTAAGGAACAGTGTAAGACTTTCTTTTAACATAAATGAGAACAGTCACAGAAAAGAGAGCTATCTTGACCAGGGTAACAGAGCTAGTAAGTGACAGAGCATGCATCCTAGTAACTCCAGAATCCACCATCATAGCCTTGTTTTATCTTGATTCAGTACTTTACCCATCCTCCCTTTTTGGTTGATATTAACCACTTAAATGAGATATCTAACTATAGCCCACAGGCCAAATCCTGGCTACAACCTATTTTTATAAATAAAGTTTAATTGGCACAAAGCCAATGCATTATTATCTATGGATGTGGTCACACAAAAAGGGCATAGCTGGGTATTTGTGTCTGAGACCCAAGGCTCCACAAAGTGTAAAATATTTCTTGTCTGGCCCTTTACAGAAAGTTTTCCAAGCTCTAATTTAGCTAAATATGCCAAATCAGGTAAACAAAACAAAAAAAAAAAAGAAAGTTTCAGGAATATGAGTTTAAAGGATACTGACAGAGGGTCTACCTACCAAGCTGAATCAAACAATAGACTAAAATATGCTTGAATTAAAACTACTTGCTATCAAGCTAGAAAAACATGCTTTAGTATCATGAGATGTGCCACTAACATGAAGATCAACCTCTCACCACTGCAGTCCTTCAAGGACATAAACTGACAGACAAGGCGAACGTGTGACGCAGTCTCACTGTGAGAGGACCACTTCTTGGATCCACAGGAACTCCACGCTGGGCTGTGCATCGCCAAGTCCCCAGAGCAGGGGCACGTTTTAGGGTGGATAAAGGTTCTCTGACTGAAATAGTGAAAACCAGGGTCCCACCAATCCAGTGCCACCATGGGGCCCTCCCAGTAGCAGGCAAACTCGTCCTGACTTTGTTCTGAAGTCATTCCCACTGCAGGAGTTTCCGCCTCAGCGTTGCAGCCCTTGACCTGTCCCATTCAAGGACCACAGCCCAGGGAGGCACCTCAGCCCTTAGGCCAGAAGGCATTTGTAGGTCACCACAGCTTGACCCCTACGGGGCGGCCAGTACCTGTACTCCCGCTCTTGCAGGATCTCCACGGGGTCCAGGCCCTGCGGCTTCTGGATGGGGCTGATGCGGCTCTGCTTCTGCTGCAGCTGCAGGATGGGCGAGGGCTGCCCCGGGGCCGGCTGCGGGACGGAGGGCCCGGGCACGGCGGCAGGCGGTGCAGTGGCAGGGGGCGCGGGCGAGGGCCGGCCACTGGTGGCAGGAACCTGCAGCTTCTGAGGGGTGCTGGTGCCGCTCAGCACCTCCAGCCCCGGGCCTGTGGACACAGAGCAACATGGGCAGGGCAGGTGGGGTGACATCTGGCTGCCCGCCACCCGCAGTCCAGGAAGGGGACTGCAAAAGACTCAGACTCAGACACCCCAGGAAAGAAAGGCCAAAAGGAGGGCAGCGGGTGAACAAGAAGAAGAACGTGGCATCTGTCCCCATAGAATTCACTAACATTGTCGAAAATGGTCCGAAAATGACTCTTAGGCAATGAGTTAAGGGAACGATGGACTAGGTTTTAATGCAGCCTTACAAGCGGGCTTTTGTTCTAGAATGGCAGGGGCATTCGAACTTCAGAAAAGGGGCTTACACGGCAGTTAGATCCACTTGGCACCGTCCTAAAAATCACATTTTGCAACCTGCACTGCAGATCTCCTTCCCAAGCCCGGCCAATCCTGAAGGCCGAGTTGAGAGAACTTTACAAGGGACAAGGAGCTTGCTAAGCTTCTCAGGAACTGAAAGGAACCCCCATCTTCCCTTAGCAGGCTTTTAAAAGCACAGTTTCAAGTTTATCCAGCTAATTTTGGGAACTTAAAGAAATGTTACTATGTATTAGAAAATAGTTCTAAAAACATTCAATGTCAGGGAAGAAAAATCTGTTCATTTCCTTAATAAAAAATTAGCACACAATAAGATTCAAGAGAGCATTTTTCTCATGTTATCAGAGGAAAAGGACGTGTAATCTTTAAGTTTATCAGCATGCACTTAATATGCTAATTTAAAGTCATTTTCTATGTTAAACCTCAAGAGTGTAAGTTAATTGCTAGGTAGGGATCTAAAATAAATTTTCCACCTCTCCTTCTAAGTGAATATTTAGTTACCTTAAAATTATAAATAAGATTAATGCTGTTACCAGACGAATCCATAAATTAAAGAAAAAAGCTCAGCAGATGTTAAAACCATGAACAGGCATCCTTCCAAGTATTTCTACATCCTTTCTAAGAAAATATAATGCTATTAAGTAGTAACAACAATAATAGTCTATGTACTTAAGAGTGGCTTCATAATTAACCATAAGAAGATATACAGTATTAAAATGAAATACATTTATTCAATTTATAACAAACACCATTTAGAAATGGGTTAAATGACAATGTAAAGAGAGGTGTAAGCAAACATTTTGACAGGAGGAATGTGAAGAACTAGAACTGCTCCGGAAACTACAGTGTGTGTTGGCAATTGGGTGTGTGTGTGTGTGTGTGTGTGTGTGTGTGTGTGTGTGTGTGTGTGTGTGGCATTACGGTTGTGTTTTCTTTCCTTTTCTTCTGAAATTAGGCAAAACTTTCCAAAAGATACAGATTTTTTTTCTTGAGGTAATTTTCAGCCTTAGTTCTAGGGGGTTGATAAAAATCCATCTTTTTTTTAAAGGAGAAAATGATCTCCATTTGAATTTTAGTGTGATTGCTCTAGAGCTGCATTAAACATCTGTGGCTTTTCCTCTTTTCTGAAGTTTCCCTTTTGTTCATCTTTTTATTATTATTATTAGCATGTATTAGTGGAACACTATATTGGTTTTTTTTTTTTTTTTCTGGTTTTTTGGTTTTTCTCCGGTACCAGGAACTGAACTCATGACCTTGCGCTTGCCAGGCAGGCGCTTTTGCCACTGAGCTAAATCCCCAGCCCCTATATTGGGTTTCTTTATGAAATTTTCCCCCATGCAAATAATATATTTGATCCCATCCACTCTGCCCACTCCCTGTTGGAGTCTCCTGTCCCATTTCCAATAGTCTATTTTAGATATTTTAAATTACAGGTATTTACCATTATAATGAAAGTTTTCATAGCTAAATATTCTGATTTTTTAAAATAGGAGATTACACATATCCCTTTCTAATATTTTTTCTTTAGAGTTGCTTTCATCCACATATGAGAAAAAAATTCCTAAACATTAAATCTCAGGGCTGGTAAGCATTGGTATGAGCTATGGAAGTAAGTTTGGGAATATTTTTCCCTACAGATCTTTAAAATAGGATATATTTTTCATTTGGGTTGCTTTAGGTATGATCCACTCAAATAAGAAAAGATATAGATTTCTAACATTTATTTTAATTCTCTGTGATTCTGTGAATCTCTGATAAGCTCAAGAAGCTAGTAGAGGGGGCTGGGGATTTAGCTCAGCGGCAAAAGCACCTGCCTGGCAAGTGCAAAGTCATGAGTTCGGTTCCCTGTACCGGAGAAAAACCAAAAAAAACAAAAAAAAAAAGAAGCTAGTAGAATTAAATATAATGGAAGCTTGGTATAAGCACACTAAGTAGTCCATTTCATACATTTTGGTCCTCTGTGAACTCCCACCTTATAAAAAGAAAACTGAGGTCTTAAGATAACATCATAATAACTACTTTAAATTCAATTTTCAAAATGTTTTCTCATCTTTTCAAAGTTCAAATAATTCAAACAGTGCCATAGTGTTCCGAAGTGCACTCATTCTGGGTGCATTCCTTAGCTTTATTGTCTGTACGTACTGATTGAAAAGACCTTGAAGACTCCTTAAAATATATTCAAGTCATTATTTTTAAAAACATATTTAATCAAAAAATGATATCCAGAGCCCATCTATCTTGCTGTCATTTTTAGTCAGTAACTCTGATTTTTTTTGGATTTTTTCCGGTACCGGGAATCGAAGTCACGACCTTGCATTTGCCAGGCAGGCACTGTGCCACTGAACTAAATCCCCAGCCCTGCTAGTCAGTAACTCTGAATGAGATCTGATGCATACATGGTTATCCCACTTCAGTCACTAAATATAATGCCATTCTAACTTAGTTCACTAACCCCTAATACCAAAAAGAACAGAGAAAGCCCCAAACGTAGACTTATATATTGAAATTTAAAAGTACTCTAATTTAAAAATACTATAATTTGCTGTGCACTAAACAGTTATAAAGTATTCTTATATCTTCCCATAAGAAATTAAAAATTTTCATCGCAGTTGTATCACCTACCAGGTGTGTGAGCCTGAGCAATTTGCTTAAGCAGCATGTGGCTCAGTTTCCTCACTGGCAGGAAGGAGAAACACTAATGCCCACCTTACAGGGTATTGTTGAGGACCCAAGGAGATAATGTATCTATACATTCCACCCTCTGCTCTTGTATTTATTGCCACCAGGGATGGGGAAATAAAGAAGCCTAACTTAATTACCATCCTCAGGTATACACAAAAACTCCATGGCAAAAGAAAGAAACTTTAGAAAACTTTGGGACTACTATCTGCTGTAACAGATTTCAAAATGTCTTTACAGCTTGAAACAACTCAGCATAAATACTCAGATAAGTATTTGTCTGGTCTCAGAACCACTTACAAGCAAAGCCCATTTCCTAACTAAACACCACAAGTTCATTTTCTGCGTGGGCTTATTTTCTCTTGCCTCCAACAGACTGTATAAATCTATTTATACGAGGTTAGAGAACCAAATGCAGCTTGCTGCAATTAGACATGCCCAGAATGTAACCACCTAGTCATTAGGTTTTAGGCCCATCCTTCGGGCAACTTGCAGAGTTTATCTGCCTGACTGGCCTTGCTCTCTATCTACAGAAATCACCTCCTCTATTCCAGAGGTCCATAACAGAGAGCCTTTTCCTGATATCTTCAAATGGAAGGCTAATACATTCTTTAGTTTATCTCTTGCCCTTCTCCAATATAAACAACTTAGGCTTCATTGTCAGAGGTAAAAATGCTGTCTCCTCCCCCTTCAGACCCTGCCTTAGTGGTCTAAGTGGAAATATGCCCTGGCCCTCCAGAAGTTGGTCCCCACACTACAAGGAGGTCTGTAGGCATCCCATCTCATGGAGCCTTGTTCAAAGAAAGAAGTAAACAAACATTAAAATACCTAAGTCTGCCATGCACAGAATTTCAGTGTAGAGCTGCCACTTGGCACATGGGACCCTTATCCAAATAACCATTCTCTGCATTAAATAGGAATGTAAGTGGTTTCCACAGGTTGGAAAAAGTAACCGCAGAGGACTTAAATTAACCATACTAAGAAATTTCAGATACCAACCTACAGGAGAGGTTAAACACTGAAAAGCAATGAGCAAAACAACTTTCATTCTCCACCATAACGTCCATCCTGCACCTTCCCCAAACCAGAACTGTTTCCATTCCTATTTTTATTTTGTTTTAATGTGTAAAAGGAAATGTGAGTCAAAACAAAAAGAAAAAGATGGGCTAGACTTGAGTGGTGCTCATACCTCGAGGACACATTCCACTGTAAGGGTGATCACCATTTCCCAGGGGAAACTACAGGAAAGTTAGCTGTTCTGTGTGCAAAGCTCAACCTCGCTGAATCCTCTGGTGGTAGCTAGGACCATCTCACTATTAGTGAATTCTACCTGAAGTAAGTATGAGGCAGACCACCCCAGCCCAGAACTTTCTCCCACCCATGGATAACACTAGGAAATGGGACAAAAGAGAAATGGAAATGCAACTATCCCTAGATCAGTGGACATATTGAACTTTACTTTCTCCTGAAATGTTAGCGGGGATGTTTACAAGCAATTATATACAACTATTTTTTAAAAGGAAGGTAGTAAAGTTTAATATTAATTTTTAAAAATATTGCCTTAATTTGATTTGTTTCATATATCAATCTAAAAAAAAGTCTTCATCAAGTAAGGTTACATCTTCCCTAGGAAGTCAGATTTGTGAACAGTTCTGCAACGCAGCTGGATGGAGGTCAGAATGGGTCATCCTATTTGAAGGAAGTATCCTTTTCTCCTCCTTCACCCATGCCTCCTTGTCTACTCTGCCACAAAACCCTATCTGCCAAAATATTTTCATGTCTAATGAAGCTCAACTGTCAAGAAATAAAAAGGCCAAGCAGTGGGTAATAAAATGAAGTGCTTCCAATAATGACAAGGATCTGACAAAGGAAGTATATTTTGATCTAATACCAGAAAATGCATATACAATTGCTCAATAGAATATGAAGTATTACTTACATACACATGCCCAGTCAACTGAAACTGCAACCTTTTTTATTTATTTTTGTTTTGTTTTGGGGGGGATACCAGGAATTGAACTCAGGACCTCACGCTTACCAGGCAGGTGCTGTGGCACTAAGCTATATCCCCAGCCCCTGCAACATTTAAAATTTATTATTTCATTTAGTTCCATTTTAACCTTAGATGAAAAGGTTCCTCAAATAAATAAATGACCTCCTTACCTTTTTAAACAACACTTTGGAATTTTTCCCTGCTGAGTCTAGAACATTTAAAAAAATACTAATGCTTGCATAGACCTGTGACCCAGTGACACTCCAGAAAACACTGCATGTACAGTGGATTATGCTAAAGTGACAAGGTTCTAGATAGCTATCTTTTGGCAGATTCAGGGTTTATTCTCTCCTCTCCAAATACTATGTATCTGGTTGTGACCAGCTGGCTTTTTCTTGAAATCCTTTTAACTAATACTACTAAACACTGAGATGCAGGGCATAAAGATGACCAATTAATTCTGTAGATACTGTGTTTGGTGTAAAAGTAAAAATGGCTCTACGTAGAGAGCTGAGATCTGCTCTGCACACACAGGAGTAAACTTCTTGAAATTCTGTTATACACATGTTGCAACAGATTCTACTCTTTGCGTAGAATATTTTTAAGGAGGATCCCATATGAGAAAATGGTCAAGATCATGAGGTGTCAACTTAGACTGCTATGGTTTGTACTGTATCATTTAGGAGACACGTGACCATGTGCAAGGTGCTTCTTAGTGAAAATAGGGTATGGGTAGGCCAGCAGCATTCAGTAAGTGTAAGTCACACTCATGCATACACATCAATACTTTTTCCTTCTATTTGGACACATTCTCCTGAACTGATATTTCATAGTTTTATAACCTGTTGCAGGTTCATATGGACATTCTGTGCACTGCTTTCTCATATGACCTTTCTAGTTCCTAATGCTTAATACTTCTGTAGTAGTCAAACAGAAATCCAGATATCAAATGATACTTTATTGCTCTTTAAAATTCCACTGTGATGGCCCAAATATTTGTGCCCCCCCCGCAAGTTTCTACATTGAAATCCTAACCCTTAAGGAGATGGTATTAGGAAATGATGCTTTTAAAAGGTAATTAGGCGGGGCTGGGGATTTAGCTCAGCGGCAAAAAGCGCCTGCCTGGCAAGCGCAAGGTCGTGAGTTTGGTTCCCGGTACCGGAGGAAAATAAAACCAAAAAAACCAAAAAAAAAAAAGGTAATTAGGCATGGAAAAGGAGCCTCATGGACACAATTAGTCCCCTTACAAAATAAGATCGAGAAAGATCCCTCACCTCATATACCATGTGAGCACATACTAAGAAGGTATAGTCTACCAACCAGAAATCAAGCTCTCACCACACACCAAATCTGCCAGTGCCTTTCTTGGACTTCCCAGCCTTCAGAACTATGAGTGATGAATGATATCCTTCTGTTGTTTTTAAGATATCCAGTTTATCATGTATTGTTACAGTAACCTGAACAGACTAGCACACCCATTGTGCTTGTGTGTATGTACGTGTATGTGTGTGTATATGCGTGTGTGTATATAGATGGACCCCAAGGGCTTGTACCTACCAGGCAAGTGCTCTACCACTGAGCTACACCCCCAGCCCCTAAGATACCAATTCTTGATGCCACATCTACAATTAACAAGAAAAGATTGTCTTCCAAGGAGGGCAACTTTTAAAGCTTGAAACATAAACTAAACTGTTAGAAATTCTTTTTGAATACTGATCCGAATTCTTTCCCATTGTCCAAGACTCAAAACCTAGAAAAAGCACCAACATCCTATCCCAAACTAATTGTTCTTAGTGACCAGCATGTCAGGGCTTACCCAAATGAGTGGAAACCACTTATAGCACAGGAAATGATATCAATGTCTCAGGAGAATTCTAGCCTCCATTATCCAACGCTCTCATTAGAGCTAGACCATAATTCTTTTCTTGTCCAGTTCTCAACAGAAACTGTTCTAGAGGAAACAACTTCATGGAGAAAACTGCATCCTCTTGTGCTTCTTAATTTTATCACCAAAATCAAATCAGACCACCAGAATGGCACTCAAAGGACTACATCATTTCTACCTGTTAAATAGTATCATAGCTTCTCAGTTTATTCCAGGGGCCCTAAGAAATAGTGTATGTGGAGTCAATAAACAAATTTTGCTGATTTTTCTATCATGCAAAGCCTCTTACAATAATGATAGAAAATGCTAATAGAATAGTCATGCTTCCCAATTTTTGGGTTCCACATGAACTCAAATAAGCATGAATAAAAAATATTCAGAAAAAATACTGAATCTGTACTAAACCTGTACAGATTATTCCCTAAACATTACAACTATTCATATAAGTCTTCATTTGTAGTAGGCATTACAAGTAATCTAGAGATGATTTAAAGTACATAGGAAGATGTGCACAGTTATATATAAATATTACAACATTTTAAGTAAGGAACTTGAACATGGTGGATTTGGGTATCTGATAGGGGTCCTAGAACTAATCAGGTACCAAGGAAGGACTGTAATTTAAACAATCATCACATCTAGGTAATCTACTTTATATCTGTCTGCTAGAATGGCTTTGTGTCCTCTTTCTAAATGGTAAAAATAAGGTATTATTGAGCTTCCACTGTCAGGAAATTCAAGTCACCTTTGAAGGTTGGCCACAGTAATCATGAGGACTCACAGCCACTGTGGCCCCACACATACCTGACCTCAATTTCTTCTTTTTTTATTTACCCTTGTTTCTGATTTTTTACTTGATGATTATTTTACTATAGGTACACTTTTTGTAGGACTGCTCAAATGCTTTTCCAACAACATAGAGAAGAAATCAATCAACAAGTATAAACAGCTGAGGTGGGTCCAATTTGAGGAGGGTGTTGTGATGATGAAACCCAATAATAGAAGGGTTATTAACCTGGGGTGTGTGGATGAACTTTAAAGAAAGCTTGAGTCCTTTGAAAGAGAATGAAAAATTATGGGTGAGTGTGCTATTTTCCTGGTCCACAGCTTGTATGAGTCTCAGTGGCTTAAGACAACAGGAGGGGACCAAGAATCTTGGCCAATCTAAGTAGAGCAAGAAAAGAGAGACAGAGAAGTATAACAAAGCTTAAGTTAGCCCTAAGTTTATCCCTACCCACTACTCCCAGCACCTATGGCAGTCTTTCTCAGCCAAGCTGGACCACAGCGTTCTGCATTTGGTTGCACAGTTACCTACCAGATGATCTGTTGTAGTTAACAAGTGCTGGCTGCTGCTGCTGCTGTGGCTGTGGTTGTGGCTGAGGTTGTGGTGTCTGCTGCTGCTGCTGTTGTTGTTGCTGTTGCTGCTGCTGCTGCTGTTGTTGCTGCTGCTGCTGCTGCTGCTGCTGCATGCCAGGCAATGTCCTTTTCCCCTGGACTGCAAGCTGCAGTGTTTCAGGGAGGGGCTGCCCCCGGGCCAGCATTTTGTAAGCTAAAATCTGGGCCCGAAGCTGATGCAACTGGACAGGACTGAAAGGTGAGGGACCTCTGTTGGCCTGGTTCATGGTTTGTGGATCACCTGGGAGAAGAGGCCCTGGCTGGTTTGGAGGCATCTGGGGTGGCGTTGGACCTCCTCCGGATATAGGGCTGGACACATGTTCTGGGGCTCCCAGTGGAGAAGGGTGCGGTGACAAATAACCTAAAACAAAGCACAAGGAGATCAGAGGTTGCCCAAGACCACCCTGAAAAAGCAGTGTTCCATACTGTATGATGGAAATTACAAGTTTAATGTGTAATATATACCTATATATGTAAATTTAACTTTTCTAGTAGCCATGCACACACACACATCAAGTAAAGTTAAATTTAGTAACATATTTTACTTAGACTAACACACATAAAGCACTAAAATTTCCCAATAGACAAGATTGATGAGCTATTATGTAAATACATTTTTTCATATTAAATCCGCAAAAATCCAATAAGTATATTATACACATAGCACATCTCAATTCAGACTAGTCACATTTCAAGTGATCAGGAACCACTCGAAGGCCAAAAGGCAAATAGTTAGTGGTTGCTTTACACCTCAAGGAAAGACACTGTGGGATAATAACTACATTAAAAGCCAGGAAACAAAACCTGAAGGTGTCTAGTATATCTCAAAGGGGCATAAAAGTGAAGTATAGAGTTACTTTTATCTCCAGTTGCCATTTGGAGAAGGGAGCAAATTTAGCACAATGCCCTGAGACAAAAATGGGTTTGGTGAAGAGAACTCCATTCAAGGAACTTCTTCCCTGGAGAGAAATGGAACAACTGCTAGCCTTATTTCCCAAATCACTGCTCCATGAGAGAGCACAAAAAACGTACAGCAACTGAAGTTCTAGTTGGTTATGTAAGTTAGTCAAGAAAATTGCCCTGCGAGCAGCCTACAAGACTAGAAGAAATTCAAATCCCAGTATGTTGGTATTTATAATAATAATGATTTAGAGGATATCAATAACATATTCTTAACTTTTGACATTGATATTCTTCCTTCTTACGCTGAGGTTCATCCCATAATTGCAATACTGGTGCAAAATGGTAGCTTGTTCACCATGACATCTTTCTAGTCAGCCCTAAATCTACCACAAGGAGTGCAAACTCTCAACCAGAGAAATGCTCATTTTAATAGTAGAAAGGACACTACCAAGGATTTAAATGTGGGTTGTGACTCTCCTTCTCTCTAGTTTTTCCCATTTCATAAGGTCCATAAAACATGGGATGCTTGATGCAATGAATCAAAATATGAGGCCATCTAGTCTAAACTCAACTGTATCACACTGCTTATCAGCTCATTCTTTCCAATTATGAAAGAGGAATCACTGTAGACAATATCCTAAACACGACTGAGTTCCATTAAGCACAAGGACTCAGCCTCTGAGAAGAAAACCTGGTCAATGGAAAACCAGCACCAGGATTTTCACCTCCAATTTAGTAAGAAGGAAACTGAAATAGAATAAAAATCATTTTATAGAATTAATCAATATAGCACAATTTTACCTCAAGTTTGGTAAGAAGAAATTAGAGGTGGGAAGAATTATTTCCCAGGATTTACAGAGGATGTTAATGGAATCATTCTGTCACAGTGTGACATTAAAAATGTGACAATAGCCGGACATGATAGTGCACGCCTGTAATCCCAGCACTCGGGATGCAGAGGCAGGAGGACACTTGTGAGTTCAAGGGCAGCCTGTGCTACAAAGTGAGTTGAAGACCAGCCTGAACTGCATAGTGAGACCCTGTCTCAAAAAGACAAAAATAAAAAATAGAAAAATAAAAATAAAAATGTGACAGTGTCGCAGCTCCAGAGATCTTTTCTCTGGATGAGTAATATTCCATAAGACTTGAGGAAAAACAGAATCTAAATGATGCAACAACATAACACATTTTGGTTATTATCCTTAGTTGAGAAAACAGAATGAACACATTTGCTAAATGTGAATATATATTTATCTGAGGAAAACAATGTTGATGTAGATTCAACCATTTTTGAAATCCTGCTTGATGTACCCATTCAAAGGTAGTGGAAAAGGGCCAGTTTTTCTTCTCTGGTTTTCAGCGTTCATTATCTCCCCAATTTCACCTTGCCTTGGAGAAAACCAGTAACCTCCCTCTTATTAATAAAGTCAAAGATATAAGTTCCAATTTTATATAAACTTTCTCTATACACACACACCTGTAACATACCTACTAATGAAGGCTTTTCTATCCTATGCAGTAAAAACAAACAATGCTATTATTCGGACCATAAAGTGTATACTTTTTTATTTGCTGAAGGAAGTAGTTTTGCTGCCTAGCCAATACCCTAAAATAACCTAACACATTGCTAAGTAGTTGTAGCCAACAGCCTTCTGATCAATACCATACCTCTCTGTACCTGTGTGTTTATAAATGGCTTTCTACAATAGGGTTTTTAAAGATATATGCTATTACCAAGCCTAAATTCTTTTTAAATCATTACAAGAATAGAAATGCATTATATCAAGACTTCTTTACTCAAAAATATAACTTTAAATAACTAATTCACCAGCCTACAATGCACTTTACTATTTTACAGAATATTATTACAGGCTAAATCTGACTCCACTCAATGCAGACTTGCATTTCAAAGTAATTATAACTTACAGAACTTATATAAAATTGGGATCTATTTTAAATTGTTGACTTTTGAATATAGGGGCTTATTTCCATACCTAATTGAACAAAAACATTAAGTATCTATTCAATCATTTGCTGGACATCTAGCCAAGTGAAGATTTCAAGATAAATAGGACATCATTCTGAAGTGAGAGTGAGGAGTCAAGCTATCACACAAATTCTAAAAAGGAATGAAAGTAAAACTGCTCTCAATTATGATTTATGCACTTAAGGTATTTCTTCATTTTGGGGTTTTCCAACAGCCTCCCTGCTACAGGTACTATAATGCTAGCAGCTGAAAGAGCAAGCACCTGGTATTAAGAATCGCTATGTATAAGTCATCTACATCTTCTAGGAACTAATAATGAAATCTATATCAGCTCTACAGACACTCATCCCCTTAAAATTTAAGATAAATCCAGAAAGTGTTGTCTTAATTCATTCCTAACCCTGAATGAGTCAAACTTTCTCTTCCTGTACTGTAGACTGTTTTTCTGACATGGTCAAGATTTTATGAGTCATCTCCAACAATCATGCCTGCAGTCCATCAACATTCACATCAGAGGGGGCTGGGGATTTAGCTCAGCGGCACAGTGCTTACCTGGCAAGCATGAAGTCGGGAGTTCGATTCCCAGTACCAGAAAAAAAACAAAAACAAAACAAAACATTCACATCAGAGTCTGGGGGATCCAAAAGCCTGTTCAAATATAAGTGGAGAGGCACTCTGATATCAGCCTCCATGACTGGCTTATTCATATTTCAAAAAGAAAATAGCTGTGAATACATTTCTCTAAATCCACAGAAAGTCTTATATCTAGTGGACCTGATTGTGAATATAGGAAAAATTCACACACACACGCACACACGCACACACACACAAATACATGGAGATATACACAGCAATACAAAAACCATAACCTTTGGTTTAGTGTGTCTACCTAACAATATTAATGCAATTAGTGCCAGATTAATATGCCCCTCACATGCTGAAATGACCACATAATGATTCTCAAGTCAGGCTAGGATGTATTTAAAAGGCTTTGAAGTATCTCAAGGCCTTCAACAATGACAGAAGGAATGATGACGTGTAAGGCACCAAGGAAAAAAGAAATACAAAAATATATCCTAGACGGACATGTCCATTGTTGTGAGTTGAACTGACTATTCCCCCAAAATATGTTACTGTCCCACCTCCTCATACTTGAGACTGTGACCTTATTTGGACACAAGGTATATGCAGTTATAATCAAGTTAAGATGAAGGCATACTGGAACAGGGAAAGCCCTCATCTAAGGAATAGTGGTGTGCTTATAAAAAGACGGAAATCTAAGCACAGAGACAGGCACACGGTAGAAATGCCATGTGACCACAGAGGCAGAGTCTGGAATGATTCATCTATAAGCCCTGGAATGCCAAGGATTACTGACAACCACCAGAAACCAGGAAGAAGCAAGGAAGAACAAGAGGAAAGCATGGCTTTGCTGGTACCTTGATTCTGAACTTCTGGCCTCCAAAACTGGGAGAGAATGAACTTAGCTTGTTTCAAGTCACTCTAGTTGTGATTGGTATGGCAGCCCTAGAAGACTACTATAGCCACTTATTAACAATGCCAGGTAATTTCACTGCCAGAAAACACCAGTGTATTCACAGTGATGAGTATGCAATGCAAGGACACAGGTGGTTCGTTTTACCTTCATATTATACTGTTGTTGGCAAGCACATCTGGATTCTTTTTCTGGCCTTATCACTTACTGGATGTGTAAACTTAGAAAAACAAAGTTTCTAAGCTTTAGCTACTCCATCTATAAAATGGGGGTAACATCATTTAACTTACAAGATGACCGTAAAGATTCTGGATAGAATACATAAAATACTTTGTAGCGTGCCTGAACCCCTGGTGACCAGTAAAATTACTAGAGCTTTGGAGATAAAATTGCCATATAAATCATAAACTTGTGTGTTGGTCAGGATGGGTGGGGTAGATTTATGCAGGAAAAAGAAATCTGCTGGATTTAACACTCCTTAGTCTCTCTTTGGAAGTCATGATTCAAATATCCAGTAGGAAAACCCTGAGCACTATGGTATGGAATCACAATCAGGCAAGCAGCACAACAAACCTTGGCTGTGTTGATCCATTGGACTCTGCGGGGGACCCATTCCCGGGTGAGGTGGGCGCATAGCAGTGCCCTTCATGGTTCCACAGTGGATGTCTTCCACAATCCCCTTGTCATGCATCCCATCAATGGGCTGAAACATTTAAATGGCATCAATTAGACATCTCTTTGAGGTACAATGTGTCTATCTGGAGTATAAGACCCCGCCAAAGTCTTCAAAAGCACAATCATTTCTTACCCACTCTGGAGTCCCATTTTTTACACCTCAAGGTGGGAGAGTAGAAAAGATTATATATAAGAGGATACACAAAAATATACAACAGATATTGTCTGTTCTTTTCTTTTTCTTTTTCTTTTTTTTTTTTTTTTTTGAGACAGGGTCTCACTATGCAGTTTGGGCTGGCCTTGAGCTCACTCTGAAGCCCAGGCTGGTCTCAAACTCACAACGATCCTCCTGCCGTAGCCTCCCAAGTGCTGGGATTACAGGCATGCGCCACCACACCCAGCTTACAACAGATATTATAAAATGGGAAGAAACTGTTCAAAAGGAAAGGAATGGGGGAAAGGAGAAAAGAAGGAAGGAAAAAGAAAAAAATTACACACACACACACACACACACACACACAACACATACACAAGATAGCTAAAATAGTTATACTACTAGTTTCTCTCAGTTCATTGAAAAGAAAAGTTTGTGCTAATATTGTTTGGATAATTAAATGCCTATATCTTGTACTTTGAGTAACTAATTTAAAGATAATAATATGCAATGTATTAACCATTATTACCCTACTACTATCTTGTTTTGAAATTCTCTTTTATTTTTCTCACTTTAAAGTTAAAAAAAATGAAAAAATAGGAAAAGCAAAACCATTTCTAAGTCAAAAGTTAAGGTTGTAAAAACTGTTGAAATGTCTTTGGTTATGTCACAACCTGCCAATAAAAATGAGGTCCTATTCACAAGGTAAACAAATATAAAACTAGTCTTCCATACCCTTTAAGTTGTCTTAAAACCTGTTCTAAGTTGAAGTTAGTCCAGAGCTGAAGGAAGACTATTGGAGATGCCTGTGAGGAACTATTTTTTTGACAACTTTTTTCCCCACTGGAGAGAAAGGAACGATGGAAAGTTTAAAAGTTGAAACCAGAAGGTTCCATGGCAGTTGGGAGGAGAAAAACAGACAGGGCAGAGGAGCGAACAAGAGCGAACAAGGAAAAGGCAACAGTGTGAAACATAGAGAGCTAAGCTTAAGAAGAAAGAAGACCTGAAGTAGTTACAGGCAGACTTTAGAAATAAATAATGAATAGAGGGCCAGACCCAGGACCTGAGGCCTAGTATACAACAGACACACAATAAATACCTATTGAACTGACGTTAATCCAATCCAGAATTGAGCAATGGAGCATGTCTTTGGAAAAGGAAAAGTCTATTCCTCCCCAAACTGTAATAGCAATTTTCAAAACAGCCTGTAAGGAATATTTCCAGGAGTTTATAGAAACCAAATGACTTCAAGCAAGAAAGTATGAGTGTTTGCAGTTTTGGAGAAAAGAAAGTTAATTTCTGCAGAGTCAAAAGCATGTGCTTGAAAAGAGGAAAAATTTACCATAAAGAGGACGTTCAGAAGAAAAATGGGAAGAATCTAGTATAAAGAGTGTCACTGAGTCTGTTAAATAGTAATAATAGAGAGGAAATCAAAGCAACGCAGCAGATGTATTTAGGCCACTTGTTTATTTATTTCCAGTAATGTTGAAAAGCAAAATGCTGAGCCTTAGAGAGAAGAGGAGCAGCAAGACAAGGAACGAAGCTGCCTATAAAAAGAACGTAAGAAAGGGACAGCATCTGGTCAGCAGGTGTGAGCGCCGCAGTGCTCGCCCAGGGCCTCATGCCAGGAACGGCTACGGGGCCGCAGGACAGGGACAGCAGGATGGCAAAAATTGCAAAACTCACGGAATAAGAGCAGCACAATCCAAGCAGAGCAACAAAGGGGGGGATAGACTATGAGAAAGTGCATTAAAGACGCGAGGTAACAAAACCAGAAGGTATCAGAAGAGATAATTGCCAATAAAACAACCCAGCTTAAAAAATATAAATGAGGGCTGGGGATATAGCTCAGTGGCACAGTGCCTGCTTGAAAAGCATGAGGTCCTGTGTTTGATTCCCAGTATTTATATATATAAATATACATGACAGAACACACCCCAACCCTCAGTTGCACACTTCATTTTTAAATGCTTAAATAACAAACAAAGGTTAGCTAAATATTTCTTTCACATTTCCCTTTAGTTAGAAGGTAAGAGATCCTCAAGCCATTCTGAAATGCTGTAACCCATCGGGACAAAGGTTTACAAATGACAGAGTAGCTCTAGAAGACAGCTCCAAAATTAACACAAGATAATTTAATGATTCTAGTATGGCAACCAGTCCTCCTAAGATCTGATAGGACAACAAAAAGCTTATAAAAATGGTTTAAAAAAAGGAGGGAGAGAACTTGGGAATATCCGTGATGTATTATCAAATGAAAAGAGGAAGTGATGAATTCAGAGCGATAAATAAATATTATATTATTCCACCGTGGTAAAAGAAAAGAAAAAAATCACACTTGTATATGAAGACCTGTGTGAATACAGTATTCACTGAACAAGGAGAAACATAAGGTATGAAACAAATGTACAACAAGCTCTTACCTGGCTAAAACTAGGATTAATTGCTTTCTTAATTAAGCTTTGTTCCACTTTTCAAAATAAGCATATACTATTTTCTGATTTGAAAATCACAAAATAACACAGCATTTTAAAAAAAAGGACCTTACCTTGTAGGCTCTGATATCCTACCCTAAAACTGACCTAAAGTGCTTCATAATTAGAAGACTTGCTCTTTTCTGTGGTAATCTTTTTGTCTGAAGCCAGTATCCTCCATGACTTGTGTACCGTGCTGGATAACTTTGTATGTGAACTGGCTTGGGCTATGGGGTACCCAGGTATTCAGCTAAAAATTCCTGGGTGTGTCTGTGAGGGTGTTTCTGGATGAGATTAACATTTGAGCAGGTAGCCAAAGAAAGCAGACTGCCCTCCTTAAGCAGGGGTGGGTGTCATCCATTTCACAGAAGGCCTAATAAGACAAAAACAGAGGTGGGGAGAAAATGCTTTCTAAGCCTGCTGGCCTTAACTGGGATGTTCATTTTCTGCTGCCCTGAGACCCATACTTACAGCACTCACTCTTTGGTTTCGCAGGCATTTGGACTCAAGACTGAAACCATACCACCAGCTCTGGTGGGTCTCCAGCTTACTCACCACAGATGGTGGGACTTCCCAGCCTCAGTAATTACCTGAGCCAATACCTCATAATAACTGTTTTTGTATCTCCCAGTGATTCTGTGACTCTGGAGAATCCTAATATACCCTGAATATCAATAGGCAGCCCACCTATGATGCCATTGGAAGGAGTGTAAAACCTCAAGTCTCATGAGGCAGAGCCTCAGGCAATGTGTGATACCCTCATAGGTTTGCTTGGGCTACTACTAACTTCTCAAGCAAATTGCCAGAAAGGATTGTTTATTTTCTCAAAAGGCTGCCCACTCTTCTTTGTATGTCCTCTGAGGAAATAATGCCAAAGTATACCAGTATGATCACTGTCATGGCACTAGAAAAATCTAAGCCTCATAAATACAGTATCATTATTATCTCAGTCCAAAAACAAAGAACTGGACCTGAGCTCCTCAAAATGAGTCTTCTTCCAAAACCAGAATAAAACTACTTTATCTCTAGAGAGACAGTAATGTGCATTTTAAGAATTCCCTAGAAATAATTTAAATTCACAAAAGCATTTAAAGCATACTTGGAAAGGGACTCTCCTTTTAGGGATCTAATTTTTTTTAATAAATGTCAACATTTTTAGGGAAGAATAATTTTCAATATGTTCATTCTTCGATGGGTAGATTATTTAACACAGGTAGAAAAAAAACAAGACTTATTCACTAATACACTCATTCACCAAGCCAAACTACCTTCAACCTACAAATCACAGAATCTAACTGTCAGAAATATATAGCCTACCCTAGTATTTTAAAGAGCTAACATCTGATTGTCATGATTGGTACATCTGTAGCAATAAAAGTGCCTCTGAATGTGCATTTTTAATATCCTAGATAAGCAAAGTTCCATTTTGATTCTTCTGTTAGCAATAGTAGAAAAAAAAGAGATGAGGTTATCAGGAATATGAGCCATCCATGACTCAGAAAGCAAGATCAAAAGGGAGAATAAACTCTTACTTTATGCAGCTGATGCATGCCTTCCTGTGGGAAGTCAGCAGAGCCCATTGTCGGCATCGGATGTGAGACGCTGGGAGGCCCAGGACTTGGCCCCATCATACTGTGGACGGAGCCTGGGGATGGTCCTGGTCCTGGACTAGGTCCCAGAATTGGTCCAGGGGAGGGTCCAGGCCCTGGTGAGGGCCCAGGGTGGGGCATTGCACCTGGGTCTGTGGGCGTGGACATCTACTTCTTCTGTCTCTGCCAGTGAGTAGAGTGACACTAAGTTGGGAAGGAGAAAAAAGAAAGGCATGCTTTAAACATGATGTTAAGATCAGAATAAAACAGTTGTTAGCATCTGATGGTGCCAGATCTGTAACAAACATCAAAGAGAACTGTTTTGTCTAGTCCAGATGTTTGAGTGAATGTGATATATGTCTGTCTGCCTCAGTCTTTATGAAGACCACTTGTTTAAAAAAAACACACACTGTAAATGATTCCCCCAAAATATATAAATCATCTAAGATACAAAAAAGATCACGGAGAAAATGAAATTTAACACATAAGCAGAATCTAAACAAGTTTGAAATTTACTACTGAAGTCAACAAATACTCTCTGCTACTGGCTGGCCTGGGTGCTTTGTAAGTCATTAACCTTCAGAAAGCCACTAGCACAGAAAATCCTTACGATGGATGCAATCAAGACCCATTTTCACAAGTTAACAGGCAATCAAAACTTCCCAGAAAATTCTTGATAGCTGAAAACCAGTTGCATAAAGTGACAATGGAAGGTAAGTTTCAATCACGGAAAAAGCAGAATCTATATGAAACACACAAACAGGTTCGAATACTCACGTATGCCATCACTAGCTAAGTTATTTAATGTTTGTTCTTTTGACACTGAAATGTAATGGCATGTGCAAAAAGCCATAGCTGTGTGCCTGGCACAACAAACAGCCACTCTGTTTTAGCCATATTTTCTCCACCGTCTATACTGGACCTGAAGTGATAGGAAGAACAATGTTAAGATGTGGTCCTCCTGCCAGATAAATAACCAAAGTAGAGAACACTTGGCCAGGGAAGGCCAGGGATCTGGGCCAGGCCTCACTCTGGTTCAGGCACCCTGGGAGAAGTTGCCCATGACTAGTGAACTAGGGCTTAGGTGTGAACATTTTGGTTCTTCAGGTTCACCAGAGCAATATTCCAACACACATGCTCCAGGGATTTTTTGGTATTACCACTGGGGACTGCCTCATGGAATGGCTACCCCACCTTGGATAGGAACCAAAATAAGTAACTAATGTATTTTCTACATTATGACAGAAATCAATGGTCCCAGCAAGATAGCTGAATACCACTGGTGATAGTAATTATTCTATATTCTGACATTACACTGGAGGCACATGCAAACCTTTTTTTGCTGTCAACCTCAAAAAATGCAGACTAAGACACCCTAAGTGATTTGCTTTACTGCCTCCAGACAGAGATGGAATCAGACTGTAGCAGCCTAGACACCCAGAGCAGGCTCTTCCTGTGGGGAAATCAGGGGAGGAAGGCAAAACAAAAAACTCATCAGTTCTTCCCTGTCTCACAGCCTACCATCACTTTCCTGGATCTCTACAATGGGACGGCTAAGAAGGCATCCTCACTCTTGTTCATTCCCGTATCCCTGGAACCTCCGACCAGCACACCGGGAGTGCTCAAAAACATCTCAACAGTAACCTACTAATGGAGTCATCAACTTTTATAAAAACTAGAAGATAATCCGTGTTTGTAGCATGTTGGCATAAGGAAATCATTAAAACGTAGGCAAAAATTTAGGCCGGGCCAAGCACAGAGGCACATCCATATAATCCCAGCAAAATGAGAGGCTGAGGCAGGAAAATCACGTGGAACAGCCAGGACTGTGAAATGTAGTAACTTAGCAAGACCCTATCTCAAAATAAAAAATAAAAAGGGCTGGGGATATAGCTCACAGGAAAGGTCCAGAGAAAGGCCCAGTAGCACAAAGTACAAATAAATAAATAAATAAGTTATTCTGATAAATAAATTAGGGCTAACATGGAAAACTGTAAAATGTAACCTTGTAATGGTTATAAAAGCAGGGCTCTAAACTGGGCCTAAGAGAACCCAGTACCAGTGATTTCTACAACAGGGGGGCACTGAGGACGAGTCACAGCCTTGAATTCACTACAGAGCCAAATGTTATTATTTATTCCTTGTGATTAACAAAGCAAGAGGAAATAACTTTTTTTTCCTTCCACCGCTTCTACACACACACACACACATACACACACACACACACTCACACTCAGTCAGCATTTCAAATTTAGGAAGCTGACGTCAATTCAGGGGTATTACAACTTATAACGTTCTTTCATGTATATAAGCAAACTAATACACCCTTTTACTTCTTAGTGAATAAAAGGAAATGGCTTAATTCCTGTTATAGTTTATCTTGAAATTGGCTTCAATAGGTATTCTGTTGATATGCCACAAGTCTGAACAATGAAGATACATACCAATACTGAAGTTCGCCCGATATTGCTACTTTCCAACGTTTACATTATAAATTAGCCCATAATACTACTTTCTGCATGGATTATTACTTTCATCTGGAAATCTCAGACAGTGTTATAATTATTCACATACAGTCACATAAAAATACTTCTCTATTTTTTGTTAAATGAAACTTTAAAATTTCTTAGAGGGGAAAGAACATATTAGGAGAAATGGAAAATTATGGGCACATAAGTGGAATGTTCAGATAGGAACAGGTTATACAGGCAACTAGTAAGAGCAAAACCTTCAGATTCACGGATGCAATAAATTTATAGGTCAGAGAAATAGTACTGTTTAATCTTATGTCACATGCCTAACGAATGGCATGGATCTGGACTCCGACAGAACTCAACTATGGTATTCACCGACTTCCAACCCAACAAGGAGTCCAGAGACCTGATTCTGGTCTTAAAGGCCGCATCCTGGGGCCCTAGGAAAACTGTTTCTTCTCTGGGGTCTCTTGGCTTCCTCAAGGCTCAGGATGGGAATATTTCCAACGTCTCTTCCATCTGTCTACCCACCACCCCATGCCTGCTGCCCGCTGAGCATCTCAAAGACTTTATCCAACCCTAGGTGTGATAGAATTCGTGGATTCACCTCCATGTCAAACCAAAGCTGCTCAAGAACCCTCTCCTGGTTACTGCCACCCAAGTGTATCCAAAAGGAGGACGTTGCAACAATGAAGCCAGTAGTCTTAGCCTCTTATTCCTCTACGTTTCCAGTGGCAACTTTACAGTTCAACTATATAATTAAACGATCCCACATTTTTAAGAAACTCTGGAGTATGAGTTGCAAAGAGGTGTAAATCTCAGGCAGAGATGCACTATTACTAAATTACTGTGCTAAGGTTCGAACTCTCATACTGGACAACTCGACTTCTCCCTTTGGTACCCCCAGGAATCCTTGTCACTTTCTTTCCCAAATTACTAAAGCGGTGATGGTGATAGGGTGGAAGTTGTGGGGTAGAAAGCTTGGAGCAGGGAGAGAGAAGGCACAGATAATCTTGCTAGGGCAGTAATAGGTTTTATCATGGTGTCCACTTGATAAAACTCGTAAGCTATTTCCATTTTGTATTGTGAGAGGGTTTTACATTGTCACAAATGACCTGTTCCACAATTATGTGACTAATTCAATGAAGAAAATGTGCCTGGGAAAGAAACTTAGTTACCTCCCGTATACATGCACTAGGCACTGTGGGTCTTTCCATGCCCCACCCCCCACTGCAGGGTTCCCTTTACTCACACCAGGATTTCCTGAGGGCCAGACCACTGTGCTCTTAGGCAAGAATTTTCCAGGAGTACACCATGTCTTCCTTCCCTCCTGACATTCCTATCTTTATAACTGGGGAGGATATAGTTTAAAAAAATCAAAGGCCCTGGAGCTTCCCACAACTCCAAAGAACACAGACATCCTCCCTCAGCCCAAATCCCCTTCTCTTTGCTGAAAAGCCCAGCACAGCCATCTGCATATTAAAAGAAGTTCAACTCCATGGAATTTTAAGGGTCACCACTCCAACTACCCTAGACAAAACATATGCCTTAGGGTCTAAATGCAATCAATAGAAATACCACCCCCCCCATCCATATATATGTTAAACACCTCTCTGTGCTTCCTCTTAATTTCAGGGACATGCATTGAAGGGACATTTTGTCACACTCCCATTGCAAGATAAGGGTAGTAAGGCAGGAAGGAACAGGTTGGCTTGCCCAAAGTCACACCTATAACAAGAGTAAAACCTCAAATAGAATGTTTTATCATTTGATATACAACCCAACACTGCCTACCAGGCCATCCAGAAGGATGGAGAGCTGTCCCTTGGCCAGAGCAAGATGCAGGAGTAGAAAGGAAAGGTCAAAGAAACAAACAGAGAAACAGTGAAAAAGGTATTTTGTAAAGATTAAGATTTGGCTGTGATAAACTACTGATTTAGTAAGGGACGCAAAAGTAAAGGGAAACCCCAGAAGGTATATGGGACAAAGACAACATCACAAAATGAAGAGATAGGTGATGATTGGAGTCAAGCATCCAAAGAATCTGCTTTGCTTATTTATTCCTAACTCAACTGAGCACCCACCAGGCCCAAGGCATGTTAGACACATAAAAATTGTGAGAATGCTTCTGGCAGGACTCTGAAACCTGATTGGGCAATAAGATTTACCCATATATGGCAACAAGAGAAAAAAATGGAAGCTCCTCCAAGGCAAAAAGGGATGTAGTTTAAATATCCACACAGTGATGTGGGGGGTTTGCTTTCAGCTTTGGGGGGGCGGGGCTGGGGATGGTGGAAGAAGAAAAGGCCTATGGGAAAGCACAAGGGAGGGGATGAGATTTCAGTTAGGCCTTCGAGTTAAAAGAAGGCAACAGTTTCTAGGAATGAAGAGCTTGGCAAAACTCCCCGGCCTTGATAATACCTTTTAAATCCCTCATCCCACAAGTTCAGAGCAAGCATGAGGAAAATTTAGATCTCCAGCATATCTTTTTCCACTCTCGCTTTACACAAAAACTTTGAAGACCAGGTTAAAGGTGGAATATCAGAAAGAAGAATTAAGACCAGTCTACATCACTAAGAATAACTCAGTCTTTAAAGTTTTCTGGCTGCTGTGGGATAAGGATAAGGCTCCAGAGACAGTGAAGATAAGATCTCTTTTTATGTCTTGTTTGCTGATTCAGAACATCTCCATCCTGAAGGCCTGTTTCTTGTTTTCTGTTTAGCTTTCTCTATGAATGAATTGATAATTCCCCCACAAGAAGTAACAACATCTCTAGAACTGGGACACAACACTTCTATTCGTGATGGGGGAGCAGGCAGTAGGGTGAAGAGAACAGCGGTGAAGATAAAAGAAATAAATCTACAAGGAGTTTCTTGTTTGGAGGCCAAGGTTGTCTGCAGAGGTGGTGAAACATTACCAAGGCCCACGCTGCTTCTTGGTGTGCGACGTGCAACTTTAAACAGTGCACAATATGATTTGTGCCATGGATAAAAACTGCACTGGGTTTACAGCTAACATTCTGAGTTGCTCCAGCAAAACCTTAGAAAAGCATTGAAAACACATTCTCATGGTTATTCATGTCAATTTGCCATTCATTTCAAAGTAAACTATGTTTTTAAAAGTTGCTGGATTAAAACTTTGCTCTGTTCATTGGGCTTTTGTGAGCGCTCCTTCATCTTTCATTCAGGGAAACAAATGAGGACGTGTGTGAGCTGCTGCTCTCACTTTAAATAAACTGCCTTGGGATGTCCTTGCCCAGAATCAGACCTGGCAAAGGCTTGAGGAAGCTCTGTACGCAACAAAAGATAACAACAAAGTCTGCAGTGCTAATTAGTCCCCCATGAGCCCCAGGCACTGCCTGCACAGGCTCCTGGCTCTTACATTATCACCCCACAGACACCAGGCCTGCCATCTACAAGGGTCTATCTGCGATGTGATCCAGTGGCTTCCCCGTGAGCTTCCACACATCCCCACAAAGGAAAACTGTTGTAAAGAAAGGATGTTTACCAGAAATCCCAAAGTGCTACAGGCCCTCAACAAAGAAGCACTTCAGTAAAGCATCCCTCTAGCCTGGGACTCATGACCGCTGAGAGCTAATGAAGATAATCATGGGTAACTAGAACTTCTAAAATTCAGGTGAACCCAAACTCTTAGGCAATTGGTCATCACAAAAGCCAACAAAGCAAACCATTCAGAGTTAGTTTCAGAGTATGATTCCCTGGAGTGTCATCACACATGTGTATTAACATGGAGGCCTGTTTCTCCTGGGAAGCTCTAAGCATCAATGATAACAAATTATTTTTCTTTTTCCTAAGTTAATTTTATTTATACATTACATATATAAAAGAACCTGCAGTGCCTATTTTAAAAACTTCTGATTGTGCTAGCACACTTTTACTTAGTAAAACAACTATTATATGCTGAATGATCTGAGATTACATACACAGGGGACAATTTTTAATATGACAATTTGCCCTGACTTTCATAGCAACAAAAATTCAACAAGTCCACTGCAATTAGAATGGACAGTAAAGCCAGGCATGAGGACACACACCTGTAATCCCAGCACTCTGGGAGGATGAGGCAGGGGGATTACAAATCTGAGCCCAGCCTGGGCAATTTAGCAATTTAGTGAGAACCTGTCTCAAAAGAGTAACAATTTCTTTCAAAGGCTAGGGATGTATCTCAGTGCAAAGGTCCTGGGTTCAATCCCCAGTATTGGAAAAGAAAACCAAAAGGATAATAGCTATTTATGAAACTGCCAATACTAGGTCTGCTTCAGGTCTTCGGGTTTCAAGGCCCGTACCTACAAAATAGGCATAACAGAAGCCAGCTACAACCTCGACTTTGAAATAAACCAAACAAAATATGAGATATGAAGACACCTTGTGAGTTATTGAACAGAAATGCGCATTCTTGCCAGGATCCCTCGAACAGTTTCAATGCCCACTGCAGACTTAAACCCACAATCTGCCAGATTAATCTAAAATATTCCTTTGTTCATGAATCCCCTTGGCTCAAAACTTCTACGAGACAAGGCTCCAACACACATTGGATAAAATATTCATGGTTTAGTCAGGAAGGCAAGTCTTTCTACAATCTCTGACTTCATCTTCTGAAAACTCTCCCTAGCTGGGACCTCTTTGCCCCAGGCAGCCCTGTTAAAACAGGCCTGCTGGTCTTCCCGTAGCTTGTTCAGGCTTGGTCACTGTGATCTCAGGGCTTCATCTGATCTGGGATGATCAGCACCCACTACCCCCCAACCGTACTTTCTCCCTGCAACTCTACCTCACCTGTAAGAACGTATCACCCTGGGACCAGGGATATAGTTCAGAGGGCACAAGCGCCTGCCTAGCAAGCACAAGGTCCTGAGTTTGATTCCCGGTACAAACAACAACAACAATTATCCCCCTGTTTCACATGCCCCAGGCAGCTTACATTTACTACTCATATATTTAAATGTTAAGGTACATTCTGTAAAACACATAAATTCTCAATTGGATAACTGATTTGTACAGAATGTTGGATTTTGCTTAATGGCATTTCAGGACAGCGCAACGGTAAACCACAAAATAGTTGCAAGTATTTGCAAAGCTATTACATGCCCAGTTTTACAAAGCACAGCGGGGAGATGGGACAGAGCTTTCCCTAGACATTCAATTTCCACAGGTGATGACTCATTTCCCAGTGGGATGGCAAAAACTGGACTACCCCACATCAAGTAGGTTAAGAAATGTACAATCTTCGTAAGCAACAAAAATGCAACACAAGTAAAAGCTGATGACGAATTTTCCTTGGGGAACTTGTAATCCCACACTTTACTATACTTTTTGGCTAGAATTTTTTTTCATTTTTAAGTAATTTTAACTCTGAAATTCTGAATTCAGGTTGAAGGGAGGGAATTACATTTAATGGCTTTCAAACTTTATTTTAACTTCTGTAATTCCATTCCTCAATTTATAAAAGAGTCAGCCTGTGTTTAAATTTAAGTCAGTTTCAAAATTTTGTAAGACATTAGTGCCTGCACAAATTTAGGGATGTAGATCATATATTGGTATATATATTGATATAAGTGATGCTTACATTGAGGTTAATTCAACTAAAACACAATAGGAATATTTTCAAATGCTTTAAATCATACAGGTATGTAGTCTGATTATAACTGTCCAAATGTCCTGAAGTCTTAGACATCTCATAAAATACCACAATTCATACATAGTAGGTTTCCATTACATAACAACCTATTAGGAATGCACAAGTCCAAGAGGGTAGCACTTCTGTCAGAAATGAAAAATCTTGCATTCTTTATCTACAGCATCATTCCAAGTGAGGTACACAGGGCTGCTCAAAAGATACAATAAATGTGTGAATTTTTAAAAAGTTTATTACAGTAAAAGACAGATTGCCAAGAACAATGGGATGAGTGTGACCCAAGCAAGGGAGAGCCTCTTGAGGGAGATTAATGGCACCGTGTCATTACTGTAGCAATTTTTTCAAATTTAAACATTCACTGTAGTTTTTCATCATACCACCTAAAGACCTACTGAATTTAGCTACTGAATTTTGCTACTGAATTTCATCAGTTCAACTGTATGTTTTGTTAAGGTATAATCATTCAAATATCTCTGTATCTTTATAACCTTTACTACTCCAGAGCACTAATATATCCTGAGTACTTTCAAGGAAAAGTGCTATATAATTGTGAGCCTCGATAAAATCATATTAAACAGTAGTAAAGCTATGAAGTTCTCCAAACCAGGTTGCAAGATCCTATTTAACCTGGTATGAAATATTTTAGGAAAAGAAATCTGCTCTGTCATAATGAGTCTAGCAGAACAGTCTTAAACTCTGGTGTTCCAAGGTAAGTACAAAGTCATCACCACCTTCTGCCACGTGTGGTAGTACATGCCTAGAATCCCAAGACTTGGGAAGCTGAGGCTGGAGGATCACTGCAAGTCTGAGGTTTACCTGGGCTACATAAAGACTTTACGGCCAGGCTGAACTACATAGAAAAATCCTGTGTCAAGAAAAATAAAGCCAAAAAATAAATAAATAAAATAGTTTTAAAACTAAAGTCACCACTTTCTGTATAAAAAAATAAATACCTCAGGCCTTCATAAATACTTTACCAAATACATTAATACCATCTGTAATTTCTATTCCCAACACTTACAGAATGAACTATGACTTTATTAACCAGCTAGAGATTAAAGTTCCATAATAAGAATTCTTCCAAAGATGATAGAAAATCTAACATTGGCCAAAAAACAATTTCCATAACACAACATTTAAGGAAAAGGAACAATTTAAAGGATACTTTTATTACATGAAAAAAAAAAAATGACAGGAAGAAATCAAAATAGTCCCCAAATGTAGCTTTTCATGTTAGGAAATTTTCCTCATCTGCTCACCAGAAATACTGCAGAAGGAAATGTGACTCATGTATAGAATTTTCTAAGATCATTCATATTAAGTAACTAATTGTTTGTATCTTCTGTTGAAATCATCTTCACCAGAGAGTAAGAATCAAAACTGCTGGTGGGTAGATCAGGTCTCAGTAACGCTGCCTCAACTTGCAGGAACTGCAAAATAGTCCTTAGCATGATATTTGTGATAATTCAGTTGCCCACATGACAGCATGTCAAGATGTTATAAATAGTGATTTATTATTTCTCTGGAGTATCAAAAACCTGCTGACCTACCAGTCTTTGACAAAGGCCTTGTTTACAAAGGACGACTTCTAAAAGGGGGGGCATGAAAACACCAGAGGACAACAGCACTTTTATAATTTATGAAAGTTTTCTGTTTATGATTTTGATTCACCACACAGTAAGCAGCCTTGAAAGTGAAATGCCAAAATATTACAATATTACAAGGTGTATTACAGTTACCTTCCAGAAAAGAATGCGATGTGCTTTTAGATCAGTTTGTGGAAAGACTTAAGCTTAATCAAAGTAAAACAATTTTAAATAATTATCTCCAAAAGGGCTACTTTCTACATATATTCTGCCAGGAACACTTGAAACAGAATTTAAGCATTAACAATATAATACAAGCAGAGGTGCACTTTTTTTCTCTCTTTCTCTCAATCTCTTTTTTTTTTTTTGGCCAATTCTAAGCCTCAGGTGTTGGTCAAAGCACTTTTCAAGAAACTTGATGAGAAATGCTCAAAACCCACTTTAAAACGAACAAAAGAAAAGATCTAACGCTGCTTTGAACATGCTCTTGCGGTGAATATTTTCTGTGAAACCCCACAGTGTGGCTAGTGCCAACGTTGAGATGTAACTGATAGAACTCATAGGAGAAAGGCTGCATTGAAAAAGCCCTCCCTCACTTCACCCTCAAGGGTTCTGATAACCCAAATCCCTAATTTATTTTAAAATGTTCTTTACCAACATGACATCTCTCTTTCATGCCCCCAACAAGGTAGACGGACCTCTCATCTACACAGGATTTTTTTTCTAACAAATACTCTGAACCAAACAGGTGTCCCCTTTTTCTAATAGCTAGTAAACATTTGAATTAAAAGAAAGGATTGTTAAAAGAAAGTAACTCCAGGAAAATGAAAGGGCAATTAAATTCCTAAAAGAGAAAACACGTCTCAATTTGCATAACAATGGACCGAGTAGGATTCAAACCTGCCACACCTCTTCCTACTTCACCAGGGTGCTGGAAGTAGCCTAGAATCTTAACTAAATCCGATGTGGCCAACAACCTTCCGCGAGTGGTTCCCCACTAATGACTAGTGGAAAATGTCACTGAGACAGCTCAGTGTTCACATTTAAGTACACACACACACACACACACACACACACACACACACCCCATAGGGCACCGTTTTTATTTTAGTACATTTCTCAATGGTGCGGACCTTAGGTAGCTGAACAGGAATTTTCTGCTACCCAATTGCTAAGAAACCTCACTGTTAATAGACGCACTCTCTTCATGCAAGCAAGGCATACAACCAGGTGTAAATTCAAAAATATCCTGTGAGATGAAAGTTTGAAATTTAACTCTGCCATCAGTAAGGCAGAGAGGTTAAAAATAGCCACTCAATGCAATAAACAAATGTGTGTCCTTAATGTCTTCCTTATGCTCCAACGCTACACATACAAAGGAGTACATGCCTACAGGATGGCTAGAGAGGAGACAATGACATCTCTCCAAAACATTACTGACCCGGGTCGCTGCGGTTTTTTTCAAAGCACCAACCTCTATCAGGTGAAGAAGGATGGAGGAAACGGAGACAACCTAACAAAACTCTCCAGAAAGTTACATAAACAAAGAAGGGAGAAGCCCAGTATGGGCTTTGCACCCATGTGCTACTAAAATTACATAACACTCGGTGCAGACATTGAATAAGGAATGGATTCTGCACAACACTCCCACTCCCCTGACTCCCAAGCCCTCCTCCTTCCCATAAAACATCCAAATGCCTGGCAAGAACGAACGGACGACTTGGACTATTTATTTTCTTGCTGAAGTAAATCCTGCGAGAGTTGGAGGCACGTTTAGGCCCGAAGTTTGAACGTGCAAAAACCGCAGGACGCCAAGACTCACACTCTCAGGACCTGGAGAAGAAAGAACTGACAAGCGACAGCAGCCCAACAAGGCCTTCTCCCCCCTCACGGTGCCTCCTGCTGGAAAGTTTTCCACGCGATCGATCGGAGGACAGGGAGCCCGTTTCCCCCGCCCGGCTGACTTTGCAGGGAAGGCGAGCTGGAGACTTGAGGGGGCTGGCAGGGAAAGAGCTAGAAGGCTCCGCGCACAGCGGGAGGCAGCGGCGCAGGCTCCTTACCTGGGGGACGCGGGACAAAAAAGGGCGCGGGCCCGTCGGGGCCCCGGCGCGATAGGGCGCGGGTCTCCACGCCGCAACCTAGGCCAGCGTCCCAGCCCGCGGCCCGGCCCCCGCGGCCGCCGCTTCCTCCCTCGCGCGCGTCATGTCACGGCGATCAAACATGTCTGTGTGCGCTCCGCCGCTGTGACTTCCTGATTCTCCGCCGCTCGCGCGAGCACACACTCACAGCCACACGCACACGCCACCCCCACCAGCCCTCGCCACCGAACCTGGCAGTGTCCTCCCGGGCTCCCGGGAAGGGCGCGGGCCAGAGCCGCTGCCAGCGCGCTGCTCCCGACGCACTGGTCCCGGCGCGCACAGCAAACACTCACGCGCAGACAGCCTCGCGCCGGCCCGGAGGGCACAGAGCCGCGAGCCGCAGGAGCTCGCCGCCCTCTTCCACCCCTCCACCCTACTTCGCTGCCCTGCCAAACTTTTTTTTCTGCCTGACCCACGTCCAACTTCCCTCCACACACCCCCGCCCCCACGCAGCCCAGCGCTCACCACCATCCGCAGCAAACGGCAACCCGGATAAAAATAATAATGCAATCCAGGCGGCGGAGGCGGGGGAGAGCGCGCAGACACTGGCAGGAGGCGATTTCCCCGCGTGTACCGGAAACCGGCCTGAGTGCCCGGGCCAGGGCGCGGGTGTCCCCTGGAGTCCGCACTGCTGCGCCCCGCCCCGCGCGGTGCAACTGTATCCAGGCTGCGAGGTCTGGGGCACCCTGTGGCACCCCGTGGCACAGTGCTCCGTGTGCACCCAGTGGCCGGAGGGCGCCGAGGGCTGGCGCGCCGGACCGGTTATTTGTGGAAGTGCATCGCGACACCTTTGCAGATGGCATGGCCGTGTTTTGTAACGCAAACAGGAGGGAAGGTGGAAGGATGGAGGGGGAGAGCAGAGGAAGGGGTAAACCAGGCTGGGATGGGAATAAAGCAAACTCGAAAGCTAGGAGGGAGAAGCAAGGGGTGCGTGTCATCGTTGGGAGGAGGCTCCCGCTCGGTCTCCCCGCCTCCCGCCCTCGCTAACCCCCATTCCCTCCCCACCGCAGCCCTCCCCCTTCCCCTTCCCCTTCCCCGGCGAACGCCACCGCCGCTGCCCGGGTGCGTGCGGGTCCTGTCTGTGACAGTCAGGCAGAGAGGATTATCCGGATCATGGCCTCCCCGGCCCGCGGCCGCTGTGGCTCTCCTGGGTCCCAGCGCGCCCCTAGCACCCAGACGAGGGCAGGCGCCCCACGGCCGCAGCTCCCGCGGCGCTAGCAGGGGAAGACTCGAAGCAAAAGAAAACAAACCCGGTGAAGGCGAGGGCAGAGCAACGGAGCCCAGCAGGCGCCTCCGACCTCCTTCTTCGGGGTCTCCTCCCGTACGTCCCCCCTGCTGCGGCCCGGGCCGGACACCCCGAACTTCCAACACCCGCGCTGTCACCAGTTACGGGAGACAGAGACGTCCGCAGCGCCCGGGACGCAGCCCCCGGGACAGCCCCTTTACCGAAGGCCTGACTCGCAGTCAGCGGCCCCCTGCCAGCCCGAGGGAACGCGGAGAGAGGAGGTGACACCTCCGATCCTACACGCACCGGCCCGGCGATAGTGACGGTCGCCTCCTAGGCTCGCCCGCTCGGCTCCGACGCTCCCGCGGCGGTCTGCTCGCGTCTCCGCAGCCGAGCCCTTTAAACGGGTCCCCGGGAAACGGGTGGCAGCCGCGTTCACTGGCGCCCGGCCGCCTGCCCGGGCTCCTCGCCCTGCTTTCCCGATCTCCTTCCAACTCTTCCGGGAGGACGGCTCGGGATGAACTGTCGCGTCTCCATTCTCCTCCTGGGTCCCCCAGCCCTTCTCCCCCTCCTCCTCCTCCTGCCGCCCGCCCTCCCCACTTCGCCTTATTTAAGGGGGTCGGGGTGCGACCTGGCGGAGCGTGTGTTGCAACCTTGGGTTGGCACCGCACCACTGCCTGCCCAGGGTCAAGGCTGTGGTTTGCTGGGATGCCTTCCCCTTCCCCCTTGAAGTAGTAATTATTACTGTTATTATTAGAACTGCGAGGGTCGGTGCAAACTTTGCGGTTTCTTCCACCGCCGCCCGGGAGCTGTCTTTAGAGCCTTCCACCTGAGGCCGGCGGGGAGGAGGCGGGCTTTGTTGTGGTGCCGGTGGTGGTGGTTGTGGTTGTTGTTGTTGTGGCTGTTGGCCCGCCTGTTTGTTTTGGTCTCCGTGCATGCACGATAAATAATAATTAGGATAATAATGAATAATCCCCGCGAGGGCGGCGCGGTGCCGGAGGGGTTCTCGCCGCGGCTGCAGCGGCGAGGCCGGAGGGAGGGAAAAGAGGAGAAAGGAGTTGTAAGTTATATTTACCTTGCTCGCGAGCAGTGTGCTGGCTGAATCTCTTCCCTCTCTGAGTCACCCAGAGTACAGAAACAGAGGGAGAGAGGACTAGATTATGAATATGACTTCATTGATGACAGCCTTCCCCTCCTCTTCCTAAACTCGGGCTCCGCCCCGCGTCCCACCCTCGCGGCCTCCACGGGCGCCGGAAGACGCGCCGCAGTTGGCCCCGCGCGCCGCTCCTCCCCGCCCGCCCGGGCGCGGGTTGGCGGGACGCGCCTGTCACTCGCCCGGCTCAGCGACTCCCGGAGCGCGGGGCGGGAGGGGGAGGGCGCGAAGGGGGTGTGCAAGAATGTGGAGCGGGGCGGCCGTGCTGTGTGCGTGGATCGGTGTGTGTCTGCGAGGCGCCGGCTCTCGGGCAGTGTTTGTGCCTGGAGCGGGGAAACTGCGCAGGACGCGGAGGGACCCCAGCCGTGCTGGAGCTGGGCGCCCGGGTTCCCTTCCCTGGCGGTCTTCTTCCAGGGGCGCTGCGGGGCGCCTCCGGGGAGGTGGGGGAAGAGGAAAGCGGCGCGGGAGGGAGGGCAGCCGTAGTAATAGCGCGTAGTAGTTTGGGGATCTGTGGAGAAGGTGCTGGAATTTAACTGTGCCTCCGCCTGCCACCGCGAGCCAGCGGAGAGAAAGGGAGGGGACCGGGAGGGCTCGGAGTGGCACCAAAGCTGTTTGTGGCACGGTGTTGACGGTGGAGAAAACGGGCATTATCACGCCAGCTGAAACTTTTTCGCCGCCCCCCCATCCCCCAAGCCTGTCATTATAAATCTGCCTCCTCCCCTCCACCCCATAAAAAGGGAGGCGGGCACAAAGAACATTCCTGCCAAATCTGCCTCCTCTCTGAAGGACTGCGAGCTTCCAAATGCCAGTGAAGGAGAAACAGCTGAGAGGACGAGCGTCTTATAAATAAATAAACCCGCCCTGACCCTTCTGTTTACTTTGTGGACCAGACACTGCACTTTGACCTCCTCTCACCTGGCATCTGCGGGGAAAATATATACAAAAATATGGCAAAACAATCTCGTGGAGGCAGGGCGGGCGGGTGAGGGGGCAGCTGAGACACGGGATCCGCTTTTGATTTAAGAAGGAAATAAATCTCTTATTCTCCACAGATTACAGTCTCTTCCCTCTCACCCTACATTTAAGACCAATTAAGGATGCAAACTGTAATCTGCCGGCACGTCGCGGTTTTGAGACTCTTCAATTTTTCTCGAAATACAGTACGTTGGTTGGATCCATAGGTCAGTGACTGGTGAGATGATTTTATTTTTAGTTTTATGAAGTGTGAAAGAAAGTTAGGAGATTTTAAGTCAGGGGCCTATTATTTTAGACTCAGATTAATGTAGGTGCTTGACTCTTAAAATTAAAACTGTTCCTACGCGGCAGTGTTATGAAAAGTATGATTTATCCCTTATTTTGTAAGGTAATGGCTTAAATTAGTCATTCAAAGTGCACTGTGACTACTTAGTAGAGGATTTCCCCCCAAGAGTAAAATCCTATTTTAAGACCATTTATACTTTCGCAAAATTGGTAGTGTGAGCAACTAGGTGGGCCTACAGCGTCGGGCCAGGTAAATTGAAGAGTGAAGACCGGAGGCAGTGGAGAGAGCAGCGTGTCATCGGTAAGGGGCAAGAACCGTTTACAGCACTCGTTCATCGCTGCTTGAGGTAGGGCACCATTTTCAGGATGCTTAAGGTAGTTAAGGATCACCCATCCTACAACTTTCTAAGGCTTTGTTACTGGCTTCTTTACCTTCAGTGTTTTCCGTCTGTCCCAAACTGAACCTCAAGACAACAAAAGATAACACACCTAAAGAAATAAAATAGAGTATGCTATGAAGAATCTGTTGTAAAAACTTGTTTTTCCTGCCTGAGGATATGCTGCCAGTATAACCTTAACTGGAAAATATATACTGAGAAATCCTAAACAAAATTAGTAGTGTAGTAAATATATAACATAAACACTAGCTTCTAATTGCCTGATACGTTGTAGCTAATAATATAGCCAGAAACCTAGTTGTCTGCAATAAAGGGCTTTAACCTGACAATGTTTATTTCACTCATTATTAGGTTTTAATTTTTGAGGGCCTAATTTGTGTTTCTAGCATGCCAAAACCACCTGTCAAATTTTAAAATTGATAATTTCACCCTTATTTCCTTGTAAATAGATGTCCTTTATTCCCTGCCCCTGATATGCTAAACTTCAGGAAGAACAATCCTCTTCCTGAGTAGGAAGAGACTATCCATTCCTTCTGGCATTTTTATCAGAGCGAAAGTAGAGAAAACATTTCCTTTGTTACATGTGTACGTTCTTCCACTCGTATAAAATTTTGATGCAGTACTTGGAAGAGTTGGTATCTACACGTTATATATACAACTATGGGAATGAAAAATAAAATCTACCATTGAGAGCAGAGATTAAATATAGATATTGCATCTCCCTTTCACTTCAGATTGGTCTAAGAATGCCTCACCTCCCTTCCAGTCTTTCCTTTGAAAAATCGTCTTGTTTGTAGCCTGCACTGCCGCAAGTAGGAATTTTATAAAATAAGTCTGAACTCGGGAGAAATGAAAAGGCAGCACCATTAGCTCGATATAAAAAGAAGAGAGCAGAACATATAGCATGAGCACCATCTCTGAGGTAAAGCAGAACTCAACAATTGATGCTAAGGAAGAAAATGATGGGTTCTTCTGTTTTGCAGAAAATCACACAAAAGCAAATATGGTTGGAGGCTAAAAGGACTCCAGGAGGCCCCACAGACTGCTCTGTTCCCTTAAAGCTTTTCTTTTTGGACTTTGATGAGTCATAATATGTTCTCTGAACTTACTCTTCTTTTTCTAGTTTGGTATCAAGGGGTGAAGATGGCTTTTTCATGCCTCTATGGCCACATTTGCTTGTTATGTAAGTTCTCTTTGGTTGACATTCTATATAGAGTAGATACTGCATTTGAAAATTGATATCTAGCTATAATACCCTCATGAAGAAAAATCCTGTGCATAAAGTTAGGAAACATCTAGTCTGAACAGATGACTGTTAATGCACCCTGTAATGTTGCCGGGCTTCAAATAGGTGCAGGTAAGACCACTTAGGGAATGAGTACTTCATCTTCAGTAATGGAAACTAAACTTTGACAAAGTGAATCAGCTAACGTTTAATTTAGTAACGCATTTAGAATTAGCAAGTAAATTTATCATAGGAATAAACACTCATGTTTTATTTTTTGTTCCAGGGAACATTTCCAGTAGGTTTTTTTCTCCACAAGGATTCCTCCAAAATATTACCCCAATTCTCTTTGTGATTATATCACTCTCTAGGTTAGCATCCTTTGTCTCTTCTCAATCTGTCTTGTGATCAGTTTCAAACTTCTTAGCACATCATCCAAGGCCGTGCATAGACATGTCTCTTCCGTCTTCTGACCTCCCAGAAACACCTGCACTCTGGAAAATCTGGTCTACCTGATAGTTTTTACTGGGCTATATTGGTCATATTTCCCTGTGTTGCAAATACTGCATCCTGCAAGACTCACCCGTGACCCAGCATCCTTCTAGCGGGTCCTCCTTGCCTTCCCCAGGCAGAGGTCTCTGCTTGTCCTACTCTGCTCCCATAGCAACCAGTGTATACTTCCATTAGAGGTGATTATTTGTTAGCATCTTCCACTAGGTGGTTAGTGCCTGGAGGGTATGGTACAAGTTCAATTCATCTTTGAAACCTCAGCAATTAGCTGGATGCTTAGTACATCGTATATTGTTCAAAAAAAAAAAAGAGAGAGAGACACTTTGAGTGAAAAGATGAGAGATAATAAAGTTACCTGACACAGAATTTAGCAGGTCTTCACTATTAATAATTATCATGTTAATGAACAAGATAACTAAATGTTCAGTTTAAAGGGCTTGGGAAATGTTTTTATTTTTTACTGGGGGAGAGAAGAAGCTATAGTTCTTGTAGTCATATAAGGAGCATCGAAAAGAAGTTTTGCTTATTTTTCAATTAGTCACAGAGTAACATGAGTACATATGTGGCATTTGTATAATAGAGCAGTTACAACTATAATAGCAGCTCTTTTTTATTTTGACTTTAAATCACAGGCCAGAAATTGTGCAAAGATCCTTTCACATGTTGTTTGAAGGAAACAGAGGCAGTAAGTAATTCACAGAAGTGGAGTGAGCAAAACAGATTATTATGATGTGGGAAAAACGTTAGAAATTCTCTTTTTTTCTTTAACAATCAAAATGCAATGACTAAAACAGATGAGCTTTATATATGTTTATTATAATCACTGACTCTAGAGTCTTTATGTGGTCCCTTAGTTAAGTGAGCATGTGCCATGCATAGTACCTGAGCAATACTGAGAGAAATGGAATGCCACAGGCAGAAAGAAGACCCTGGTACAATCTCTGTTCTTTTAGTGGTGAGTACATCTCTTTAAGCAGTAACATTGACTCAAGTTTACAGATTCTAACTTAAATGGATTTGCTAGACTATATTACTGTATCTAATTTTAACCAATCATCTGTCTTATTTGCGAAGCTCGTGGCTTAGAAGGATTTCTCAAAAGAAATCAAAGATTGAGACATAATAATAGAAGCACAGGTGAAAATCAGGACCAAAATTGTCTTTTTAACCTCCAAGAATTCTTGCCAGCCATATTAAGAAGTGAAACAATAAGGGTCTAATTAGATCTAACAAGAAATAGATCAAAAATATCTATAATCACCCAAGACCATTTGAGCTATGGATTTATATTAACTATAGGGAATGACAAATTCTGACCTAAGCATACATTTGCCTCAAAATATTCACTATTGATAGTATGATATCATCATGATTAGCAAGATAATTAATATTTTTGGTTGTCTTCATGTCATTCTTGCATCATTTCTATTTTGTGTTTTATAATATACCTGATATATTAATATGGAATACATGTACAGTGAATGAATAACCATACATAAATCATGCTTTTTTTTTCCTTTTTAGGTGAATATGAAAAAAACAAAGAATATGAAAAAAACAACTTGAGTATGATTAAATGAAGTCAGAATTTTTAATTGAGCTTGGTAGAAGTACAGATTAACAGTGATATGTTTTGCTCAAGTAAAAACTGTCCCATAATTTTTTTATCAATACAAGGCTCTTAATCCATAGTGAAGAGTTTGTGGGAGTGTGATTTAAATGATCTTCAAGTATTTCAGAATTCCCAGAAAAGATTTAAAATTCTATGATCATGTCAATATGCATTTTTTATATGGTAAGTCCATACATTTCACTAGACTCTTAGGAGAATCTTCTCCAGAGGGTTTAGGGATTACTGACAAAGAGACCTAATGACTTCAGATAATTTTCTAATAAGAAATCAATTCTCTTCATGATTATTTTAAAACCAAGTGCACATGTGTCATGCATCCAAGCATGTCTACTCTTAGAAATATCCTATAGAACTCAGTGTTTCCCTAGATAATTCAGAATGCATCCTATCTCCCCAATAGAAGTCTTCATTTGTTCCCACAAATGGGCTTCCTGGGGATAATTTGATTCTGAAGGATTTTCCCAGTAATACCATTACATATTGCTGGCTACACAAGTGACAGTTGTCAAGTGTTGTCATCAACATGTTTGGGAGGCCTTGATACATCTTTGGGTAGTGGCACATTGAAAATCAGAACATGACCTCAGGTTCTAAAAGTTGTTTTGTCATAAATTGTTCAACTATGTTAACTTTTGTTTGGAAGGCCACTGCACTGACTGCCTTTTGATTTGAGCTGTGCTTCTGTACCAGTGTGATACTGTGATTTCCCTCTGAGCCTCTCAACCGCATATATATCTCTACCTCCCGTGCTGTTGTATTTTATCAAAGTATTTTACTTCTTGATTACCTTCAGCTGTTCCTACCTTTATTTCTTTCTATTGCTATTCATTGCCTTTTATTTGTTTGTGACCTTCCCACCTTGACTGTGTTACATCACTCATTGGATTCTTTCTTCAACTTCAGTACACAAAAGGAAAATCTACTATTGTTTTATTTCTTTTTTCTATACCTGATATCCTAAACTTAAGAGATAAGTAGCAAATAATCCAGGAATATTTAAAAACAGAAATGACTATTGAAATTACCTTAAATGACTTTAAAGAAATTGAGATAAGTAATCTGCTTTGGGGGGAAAAAGAAAACTCTCTCCACAGGTAGAGATGAAATACATTCCACAACAATATGGTTTTATTTTAGTTTTCAATGGTATTACCAGCAAGAGTGATGAATATATAAAACAAGTATAAGAAGTTTGGGAAAGTGCTGAAAGTATCTGGATTCTGCATGCGGCAAGGTTTAATGCTGGGCAGGAAGCTCTTATCTCTCAGATAAACTCAGATGAAAGGTGGCTGAGTTCAATGAGTGTTGAGCATAAAGAAAATGCTCACATTTTTCTGGAACTGTACATACTCAGTTGCTTCTCTCTCCAGAGACATTGTGATATCTGTTGCGATTTTACTATTATGAAGAGTATTTGTGGCCTTAAATATGGGAAAAAAGAAAACAGATTTGCTGATATGGTAAAAGAACATAATAACATACTTTTTTGTTGTTATTTCAGACTTAGGACTTAGGGTTTGGAAATATGCCTGATTTAATTTTAATTTTTTTTTTTTTGGTAGGAGGGATTAAATTCAGGGTGTTTACACTGAGCTGTATCTCCCTACTTTATTTTGAAATAGGGTCCCCATCCCGTCTCAGCCTTCCATAGCTGCCTGAATCTTAAAGAGGTTGGCACCTCACACTCTCTCTATTTTATTAAAATACATTAAAAATTATCCACCTATCAAAGAGACGTCTTGTTTAATACCTCAGTTTTATAGTGTGATTTATGAACTGACATTACTAACTATAACCACCATTAACTGAAATTCTGCAATTCCCGTGGTCTATATCGATGTTTATTATTTTCCCAAGAATGTAAGACTAGAACATTGGACTGTGAGTTCTTAATGCTAACACAATTTAAACAAAAGTTATTGATCAATCGAGGAAAATAATTACATACTGAAAGCATAACTTAATAATGTAGATAAATGACTACTTATACTTTCAAACAGTCTCAAATGCAAATATCCCTGATATCTGAGATATCACAGACCATGTAGCAACTTCTTACTTTGAGCAGTAATTTTGCAACCTTCTAGATTACCAGTACTTTAAAAATATGTACTAATTTTAAAATCTCTGGTTCCATGAACAAAATAAGCATAGTGTACTAGAACAAATGGTTGAATGGATTGCCCACAGCCACCCACCAAGATTAGAATCTTGGTGTCCTGAGTTCCAATTGGTACATCTTCTCCTATCTCATACTCTTTCTTTCATTTATTTATTTTGTTTTGTTTTTTGGTTTTTTGGTTTTTCTCCGGTACCGGGAACCGAACTCACAACCTTGCGCTTGCCAGGCAGGCGCTTTGCCGCTGAGCTAAATCCCCAGCCCCTTACTCTTTCTTTTAAAAGAAAAAAAAAAAAATCTCCAACTTCTGTAGCTCTGTAGCAGCCATCAATGCCCAGCAGATGAAATGGGCTCAATCCACCTATGCATGCTATCAAATGTATTTATATAAACCATGGATTTTTTTTTTTTTTTTTTTTTTTGAGACAGGGTCTCACTATGTAGTGCAGGTTGGCCTGGAACTCTCTTATGTAGCCCATGCTAGCCTCAAGCTCATGGTGACCCTCCTGCCTCAGCCTCCTCAGTGCTGGGATCACAGCTATGTGCTACCATGCCTGGCATGGCTTTCAAACTATTTTACCAACTACTCAAAATGAGAAATGTATATCATGACCTAGTGTACACACATGCTTACTTACATAGAGGATTGTATCAGTCAGAGTCCAACCAAGAAAACAAAAGGAATTTAATTTAGGGACTTTTTTGTACTGATGATGGAAATACTAAGAAATCACCTAATGAACTGAGTAGCAACTGTAAGAAATCAGTGTCTCTCCTAAGTTGGGAAATCAAGGGATGAGGAAGAACTTGCATAGCCCCGAGGTCAGGGTCTCCTAGTAAAATGTGAATGATGGTAGAGGTGCAACTCTTGCTTGAGTGGAAGAAAGAGAAGAGAGAAATACCTAGTCTTTATTTTTAAAAATTTAACTGACATGTAGAACTGTACCCATTTATGGAATACCATGTGATATTCTGATACATTGTATACATTATGTAATATCCAAATAAGGGTAAGCATATCTATGTCCTCAAGTATTTATAATTTCTTTGTGGTGAAAGCATTCCAAATCCTTTCTTGTGGCTTAGTTGAAATGCACAGTACATTATTATTACCTATTGTCACTGCACTGTACAGTAGCACTGGAGAAGAATTTCTTCTTTCTGTAACTTAGCACCTGTTGGCCAGCTTCCCCCTTCCTCCTTTCTCACTATTCTCCTTACCCTCCAGTACCTACTATTCTCTTCCCAACTTCACATGCTTCTTTCAGAATCTACACATGAGTGCGATCATGCTCGAGGACACCTTGTCTTCTCCCTTCCTCCTGTCCTCCTGCAGTCCTGTCTCTACTTGTCTGCCTCCCATGGGCTGAATTCAGGTGGAACTTGGGAAGTGCAACCTTCAAAGGTCAGTGTCCTCTCACACAGCTGAGCAGAGGAATGAGGCACGAAGCTGAAAGCCAACAGACACTAAGTAAATTGAAGTTTCCTGAGAGTGCTTAGCTCACTAAGTGCAATGTCTTCTGAAGTTAATAATTTTTATGCTTTTTTTTTTTAACTTAGACACACCTTACAGTGACTCATAATTCAACAATGAGTGGAAAAATACTTTTTGGACCAGTGGGAGATACATTTCAAGGACTTTTAGTCCTTCTCTAAGAATTCTGCTTTTAGGACAGGTTATTAAAACATGGTCTTATGATCAAGAGTTTATGGGTTATATGAATCTTAGTGAAATGAAAATTTCCACCTGCCTCTTATACTTGGATACTTTATAGATACCAAATAATAGCAGTGATGACAATGAAATACACAAAGCCATCTCAGTTCTTTCTCCAAAATCACAAAAGTAAGATTATAAATATTTATTAATTTTTCTATTATTTTCTGCACAGACATAATATCAAGCATCAGGTTATGGCTTTATGAGAGAAACATTCTTTGTAAGACATTTTAACAAAGACACTGGTAGTACACAAACCAGGATTGATATATGGAAGTATATCCCCCAAACTACAAAGCTATTCAGTGTATAATTTAACTAAAATTTAAAGCCAATTAATATATACAGATACCTACAGCAATATATGTAATAATTTCAAATTTTTGGAACTTTAGCAAAATGGACACACCTCACTTCAAATTATTTAAAAAGAAAATGTTAGTGAATGATTATATTTTTGTGTGTATCATGTCACATATTATGCTAACAATAAAATTTATAAAATGTGCCCACCTTGGTGAAAGTTTAAACCATTAAATTTTCATGTAACTCTTTCAGGGCCGATGTTTTAGTAGGCTCATGATGGATTTATTGATTGTTGACTATGATTGAGAGAAGAGTATCTGATCTCTGTTAATAAGTGAAATACTATGCAAGGTACTTTGAAAAGTTGAAAAGGGTAAAAATCCTTCAGTTTAAGATTCTGTTAACAAACAAACTTGTTAGGCAGCTTACAACCTGAACATCTTTTGTAGAAATGAACTGTCAATATATAATATTAATTAAATGTATATTAAAGGCATTTTAGAGCACTTTTAGATTCATCAGAATTGAAAGGAAGATACAGAGGCTTTTCATATACTCCAAGCCCCACACATGTCTAACTGCCCCATTGTCAACATTCTCCTCAAGGGTGTTATACTTGTTATGACTGTACCTACACTGACATATCATAATGCTCAAAGTCTGTAATTTACCTGAGGGTTCTTCTGGGTGTTTTACATCTTCTGGCTTTGAACAAATGGATAGTGACAAACATCCACAGTACCATACAAATTATTTTCACTGCCCTAATAATCCTCCGAGTTCTGCATATGCATTACTCCCTTACTCCCAGTCACTGAAAATCACTGATCTTTTTACTGTCTCCATACTTTTGCTGTCTCTAAAATGTAATATAATTTTTTTGGTTTTGGTTTTCTTGATACAGGGTTTTGCTATGCAGTTCTCATGGCAATCCTCCTGCCTCAGCCTTCCAAGTGCTGGGATTACAGACATGCACCCCCACATCTGGCTCAGAACATACTAATATGATAGCACCTTTTCAGATTGGCTTCTTTTGCTTAGTGCATGCATTTAGATTTCCTCTGTGACTTTTCATCATCTCATAGCTCATTTATTTTTAGCACTGATACATCCATTGTCTGGATGCATCATAATTTATGTACAATTTGATCACCTCCAAGTTTTGGCACTTATGAATAAGGCTACTATAAACATCTATATGGAAGTTTTTTTATGCATGTGCATTTTTATTTCTTTGAGTGAGTGCCAAGAAGCATGATAGCTGGATCATACAGCAAGAATATGTTTAATTTTGTGAGAAACAACCAAATTATCTTTCAGACATGAATGAGGGGTCTTATTCCACACCCTCTCTACCTTTTACTATTGTTAATGTTCTGGATTTTTTCCAATCTAAAAAGTATGTAGTAGTATGTCCTGGTTTTAATTTGTATTTTACTAATGATATACGATATGGAACATGTTGTCTCCATATATCTTCTTTAGTGAGGTGTCTTTAAGATCATTGGCACATTTTTAAATGGAGTTCTGCTATCATTTGGATGTGGTTTGTCCCCTAAAGGTCTATGTATTGGAGGCTTGGTCCTCAGTTTGGCCATGTCAGTAGGTAAACTGAGGTAGCGTAAGTGGGAGTTCCTTGGGTCTTTGAGGGACCTGCCCCTGGAAGGGAGTGCTAGTCTCCAGTGAGTTTTCATATGTACATTGTTATAATGTCTGAGCCTGGCCTTTGAGTGTCTTTCTACCATTTGGCAACTTCATTATTTCTTCCCACCTATGCTACCACTATTGCCATTTGCCATGTGATACAGCTAACAAGATCCCCCTCGAACTGAGGCACTGCCATGCTTTCCGCCTCCAAAACTGTCAGTAAACAAAACTTTTTCTTTATAAGTTTATCTGCCTTGATATTTTATTACAGCAATGCAGAATGAATGAATACAGGTTGGTATTGTTCCGTGATGAGCTCTTTGTATAATTGGAATAATATTCCTTTATCAGATGTGCCTTCTTAAAATATTTCCTCTCAGTTTGTGATTTGTCTTTTCATTCTCTTAATATTATCTTTTGTATAGATGGAGAAAATGCCTTCGAAGAAATCCAACATCTATTTGTGACAGAAAACCTTGAAGAAAACAGGGATAGTACCTTATCTCAATGTGATAAAAGCCATTTATGACAAACCTCTGGTCAACATCATATTAAATGGGAAAAAGTTAAAAGCTTTCCTGCTCAAATCTGCAACAAGACAAGGCTGTCCACTGTCACTGCTCCTATTCAACATAGTATGTATTTGAAACACTGGCCAGAGCAATCAGGTAAGAGACAGAAATAAAAGGAGAATATTCAGGGCAAGAAGAGGTCAAATTATTACTACTTGTACTTGACACGATCCCTTATACAGAAGGTCCAAAAATTCTACCAAAAGCTTCCCAGAACTAATACCCTAATTCAGTAGTGTAGCAGGATACAAAATTAACACACAAAAATAAAAAACATTCCAGTACACCAATAATGAATCCATAGAGAAAGAAGTTAGAAAACAATACTATTCACAACAGCACCAAGAAAAATTAAATATTTAGGAAAGGACTTAACTAAGGAAATGAAAGAGCTCTACAATGAAAATCATAGTACTCTGAAAAATGAGAGATTGAAGAGGAAATCCGAAAATGGAAAGTTATTCCCTGATTCTGGATCGTTTGGAACCAATATTGGCAGAATGGCCATTCTTCCAAAATTGATATATAAATTTAATGCACTCCAAATCAAAAAACCAACAGCAGTCCTCACATTACTAGAGCAAACAATCCTAAAATTCACATGGAACCAGAAAAGGCCTAGAATAGCAAAAGCAATCCTGAGTAAGGGGAGTAAATCAGGAGGTATGACAATCCCAGGTCTAAAGTTTTATTACAAAGCTACATTGATCAAAATAGCCCATTACTGGGCAAACCAAAAACAGAGCAACAACAAATAAACAAACATGTAAGTCAGAAACAACCCCAAGCACATTCAGCCATCTGATTTTTGACAAAGAGGCTAAAAACCTGTGTTGAACAAAAGATAGCCTCTTTAACACATGGTGCATGGAAAACTGGTTATCCACATGCAGATGATCAACTCTAGGCCATTGTTATAGTCAGGATTTGCAAGGGAATGAATTTAATACAGGGCATATGATTTATAGGATTATTTTATAATATGCACCCAAAAATTCAAATGCAGAAGAGATTTGTCCATACACTAGAGACCCAAAGAATCCAATTGAGAGCCTGGACCTCACAGTGATGTCCTACATGAGCCCAGCTAAAGGCCTAGAGCCCATAGCAATGTCCTGCATGTGTCCAACTGGAGGCATAGATCCCACGATGTCTCATGCAAGTCTGTTTCATGGATCTGCATGGGGAAGGCCCAAAGGTCAATGATGAAAGCTAGAAAGCCTGTGTCAGCAGGCTGAGGGATCTGTACTGGAGTCATGAAGCAACACTCAAGGTAAGAGCCAATGCTCCCCAGCAAAGAACTACAGCCATCCTCAGTGAGAGTGAGGACTTGAACTCCTTTGATGATAACAGCTGAGTTCATATCAGGAAATCCAGTGTAACAGATTTCACTAGGAGAATCAACAGCACACCATCTTTCCTTCCAATTCTCCTCTTATGCTGCTGGCAACAATCCTCAGGTGGGCCTTCCACACCCAGAACCATGCTGATTCAGTTCAACTGGGTGTTA
>NW_004955434.1:6374502-6407057 GCF_000276665.1 Chinchilla lanigera | reverse complement strand
TTCTGGGTTTTTGACTTCTCTGTATAAACTCTGCAATCAGTTCGTCTTTATGGAATAACTTTCTGGGATCTTGACTGGGATTGCATTGCATCTACAGATTAAACTGGGAAGAATACATCTTAAAAATGTTGAGTGTGTTTGCCTAAAACCATAGATTATATTTCTCCCCTTATTCAATCTTCTCTGTACACCAAAATAGTAATTGCCTCTGTGCCCGCCTCATACTATTCTTCCTGCCTGTAATACAGTACCCATGTCCTCTTCAAAACTCAACTGCTATTCTTGCCCTATCCCCAGCTCCCAGACGCTGTGGTTACTCTGGTTTCTTTCTAACCATTTCCACTTGTGACCCTGAGCAAAGTATTTGACAAACGCTAGGACCGTACCTTTTACCTCAGTGTGTCCTCAGAGCTCAGCACAAAGGGCATGCTCAATAAATATTTATTTATTTCTTCTCTTTTCTTTTTTTTCTTTTTGAGACAGGGTCTCGCTATGCAGTTCAAGCTGGCCTTGAGCTCACTTCAAAGCCCAGGCTTGTCTCAGACTTGCAATGATCCTGCTGCCTCAGCCTCCCAAGTGCTTGAATTACAGGTGTACACCACCACACCCAGCTAATAAATATTTGTTAATGATGAGGAAGTTGTCTACCTTCAGCACAAGTGTCTTGGTTACTTTTCTCTCATTGCTGAGACAAAATATCCAATGCCCAAAGTCAAGTAAGGAAAGGTTTATTTACCTTACAGTTTTTGGAGGTTTCAGTCCATACTTGGCTGGCTCCGAGGCAGAGTGGCACATGGCAAAGGGCAAACATTCATGGCAATGAAAGATAGCAAAGCAACAAGAGCAAAAGGGGAGGAGCAACAAGCCTCTTTCCCTCCCTTACATTGTAAACAGGCTACTCCCATCCAGGGGGATGTAGCACTCACATAATCTCTATGCTCTCCTCTTCCACAGGCTCGGGATGTATACAAAGTAAGCACCCTGGCTCCCTGTTGAGTCACTTAGCCAACCACTAGACTCCCCAAGTTGACACATGTATCAACCATAACAACAGGTGTTCTGTTTCTTGTGATAATGAGGGAAGAGGTATGGAAATATTACAGAGGAAAGTCAGTACAGTCTTCCTTAAGTGTGGGCAAATTTCCCAATGGATTTACATGCATTCTAGTCCAGCTGCATAGATATAATCAAAGCTAGGAAGAAACAAAGAAGAAAGTGAAGAAGAAATAAAGAAGGGCAAAGGAAAGGAGGAAAGACATGAGAGGTAAAAGGAGGAAAAGGGAAGGTGAAAATGAAGGAAAAAAAATCAAGACATATTGTGCATTTTTGTAGACAGTACTATATTTCATTCATGTTATAGTAGAGTTTAATGTAAACCACTCTTAGATTGTAACATTTCTATCATAGTGTCTTTGATACTCAGTGTAAATAGTAGTAGAATCCACATTTGGACCCCAGGTGTTGTAAATGCAGCCAATACATTTCAGTTCTGTCATAAGTGGTAGGACATGATGGAAACCATGAGCTCCCAGTGGGTGCTGCATAAGGTAAAACTTTCACTCTACAATTACTACTTGCGCCATCATGGTCAAGATACGTGTCTATGCCCTAATTTATCTTCCTGTGGAAGAGGGATGTTAACACTGGTATTCTAGAACATGTTCAACAACCAGCTTCCTCCACCTTTCTGCCAAATCCCAGCCTTGGGGCATATGTTGATTTCCATGATATATGTACTCCTATAATTACTGATTTCAATCTACCAGCAAGCTCACAAAATTCCTGAAAATTTAGCAATCAGCTCCTGCATGATTCCTGCACACAAGGTTGTTGTAAAGATTAAATGAGTTAATATATGCAAAGCAGTTAGAACAGGTCCTGGCACATCATGAGCATAGTTTGATGAATATTATCTATTTTTTTAAACTATTTTAGTTTGCTTTCTCCAATGGAAATGGAAGATAGAAATAGTATATTGAAAAAAGCAGTCGCTGTGAATGTAGTTCATTTCAACCTTTTCCTAATCACATAATTTATAGACTTTTGCCAAGCAGTCCCATTCACTTATTTGAATTTCCCTTCCTCTGCTTTAATTCATCTTTTTTGGAGCATTCTAAGAATCAGAACACTGGCTTACAGCCACATACCAGGAAAGAAAAGGGGTTATAAAAAGTAAGGATTATCCCAACTGAATAATTTTCCCTTCATAATCATTTTAAGAAAGGTTTAAATACTAACTCAACTAGATATGAAAGTTTGTTTGGATATGATTACTTATGGCCCATTTTGGGGGAGAAAATGAGTTGTACTCTACCTAGCCTCTTTTCGAAATAATTTTATTCCCAAGTACTCCTAACGCAAAATAAATACGAATTTTTATTAAAAAGAATCCCAAACTATATTACTGGGAGCAGTGTGACTTTCTGCTTTTTGATTTCTGTGGGTATTTCCATGACTTTTACTTATAAAATATTTGTGTACGAATATTGTAGTTTGCCGAGTGTTTCATCAGAACTAATACTTATGCAATAAATATTTGCTGTCTATGAAAAACATGGCATTTTTCAACCTTTAAACCACAAGTTGGCCAACTGGCAGCTCTCTTCATCAACCGAACCCCTTCGACTTTGTCATTTTTCTGCACAATGTCTTGCTCTTTCTTGCTTAGCTGTTTTGTCATTCCTTTCTTTCACAGCTTCTGAATCCCTCACTTTCCTCTCCCACTCGTGAAATGGTTTCTAACTTTGTTTTTACAAACTGTATTCTCTTCTCAGTCCCTTTTCACGGTTGTTCCTTTCCTCCTGTTGCTATTACATAATTTGTTACTTCTCTCCTGAATACCACACCCAGCAGTCTTCAGATGTTAGGAAAACAGATTGTGAAGACTGATATCGAAGGAATGCAGGAGACAGTGAAGAGCTGGGGCTATAATTCTACTCAAGGGTCTGCCTGAAATCTCTCTATCTAGAAGAGTTGGAAGTTGCTCTCAACCTTTTGCCTACTGTTTCCCCCTTTATTGCGCTCCTGGCAACTACTCTTACTTTCTGACTCTGAATATGGCTACTACTCTAGATACCCCTGCACCTGAAATCATATAGTATTTGTCCTTTTGTGCTTTCAATTATTTTAGGTATATATCCAGAGGTGGAATTCCTGGATCATATTGTCATTTTTTTTTTTTTAAATTTTTAAAAAACTATCCTATTTTCCACAATGGCTTCATGATCTTCATCTCCTCCAACAGTTCACTAAAGTTCTGATTTCTCCACAGTCTTTCTGGCACTATTTTCTTTCTACTTTTTAATAATATCCAAATAGGAATGCAGTTGTATTGTCCCTCATTTTTATACACTGTTCTTTAAAGTGTGTTTTTAAACAAAAAGCTAAGCACATGAAATGTATATCACTTTCAGACTCCATTCCATATTTCATATTTCTCAAAATTCTTTGAGTTGTGTATTACCATTGCTCTTATTTTCATAGTATGTGTAGGATTTTGGTTCCAACAGCAGGCCAGAGACGATAGAATCTAAATTCTGAGGCGGTGACATTCCTCACTTGTCTGTGGTAAAAGCCATCCTGCAGGACCTTTCTGGTTTGGCAAACTGCTTTTCTTTGCCTGAGGGCAGTAGGATACTTCTTCCAGCACTCTAGTTAACCTGCCTGCAATAGACTCTTCTGTTTCTTTTTGTCAGCTTTATTAAGATATTATTCATACTTATGTGAAAAATCTGATCAGTTTTGACAAATCTGCACAGCACTGAAACCACTACTACAGTCATGCTACAAAACATTTTTTGTTTGTTTTTATTTTTGTTTTTGTTTTTTCTTCCAGTACCAGGAATCGAACTCACGACCTCACAACAAAACATTTTAAGAGAGTCCTATTTGGGCCAGGCGTGCTGGCCCACACATGTAATCCCAGCACTTTGGAGACTGAGGCAGGAGGATCATTGCAAGTTTGAGGCCAACCTAGGCTACAAAGTGAGCTCAACGCCAGCCTGAACTGCGTAATGAGACCTTGTCTCAAAAAGATAAAAACAAAAAAGAGAGTCCTACCTGATCTCTGACTTAATTCAACAAAACAAAATTGAAATATATATACACTACTGTTAACAGTAGCATAAAGTATGTTCAGAGGTTGTAAACAATACCACTCCCACATCTGCATCTCTTTTTGGTTTGTCTTACTATTAGTAAAAGTTTCCTCAGGCTATAAAAGAGAGATAGGAAAGCTGTGGAGAGGAGCTGATAGGAGAGGAAAGAGTATGTTTATTCTAAGTTAACATATTTAAATAAGAATAATACTACACTATTATAACGATTGCATTTTCCTGTATATCCAGTAAATGACTCTCTGCCTGTTGTCTGAATAATTTGTCTTTCATTAAAGAGTTTTCCCTCTTAAAGGGTGCCTTTAGACTTGCAAGTAAGATAGCTTTCTTGCTGGATTTCTTCTTTTCTTTTCTTTCTGTTTCTTTTTAATGGTGCAGGGAAATGTGGTTGCTTACTTCATCCTGATCAATAACTTATTCGGAAATGTCATTTCTCAATGGAGATATATTTATACTGATCTTATCAGATTTACTTATTTTCAAAGCGTTTTGCTTTTTCCTCAATAAACACATTATTGAGCATTTACTCCATGCAGGATATTCATTTATACTTCATGAATTTTATTTAAAGTCTGCAAACCCTTTACTAAGTGGAGGGCAATACTTCATATCTTATTTTGCTTAGAGTTTAACCATAAAATAAGTTCTTTTCCTCTTCCCAGGTTCTCGCTGATATTTTTTTCCTATAGCCCATCCACAGCTGTATGTAGCATTTGTTAATATTTCCCCCTACAAGAATATCACTGTATTCTATAATTCAAGCATTTCTCGGGAATTGGTAGATCTTTCCCCAGCATTACTCTGAGCATATCTTATGGTTTAGATTTTAAATGTCCATCCAAAAGTCTCACTTGCTTGGAGGTAGGGCCTGGTCAGAGAGGGTGAGTCAGTGAGGTAAAACCTAAAAGTATATATTCTGGTTTGGTTTGTTTTTTTTTTTTTTTTTTTGGTACTAGAAATCAAGCTCAGGACATTGCACTTGCCAGGCAGGTAACTGTGCCACTGACCTACATCAGCAGCTGGAAGCACATATTCTTGTCCCCAGCACCTCTTCTTCTCTTTCTGTGCTTCTTGGTTGTATGGAATAAGTAGATTTCCTTCACCATGCCCGTTCTGCCATGCCATTTCTTCCTTGGAGCCAGCTGATCATGACTCCACTAAATTCATGAGACTAAATAAACTTCTCATTTAAGTGGCAGATGTCAGGTATTTTGTCCCAGCAACAAGAAAGTAATAAATACAGCATAATATTACCCTTCTTATAGTTTTTAAATTTTGCTTGAATTGTTTTAATAGGATCTCCTTTAAGTTACCTCAGAATGCATATTTAAAGTATTCTGTCTTAAATCTGTCAGTCTACACATGACTCAATTCTGTCTTGACACTTCTAGTTTCAATCATGGAAGCTAATTCTAACACTAAAATAATGCTTTATATATAGAGTCTTTTCTAGTAGTTGGGTCTACAATACTCAATCTCTTCTAAAATCCCAAAAGCTTTTTGCATCTATTAAGTGTCCAGTAGTATTTAAAACTGTAGAACTGCAGAACTCAAAAAAAGGTACAGAAGTGTTTTCTAAGAAAGAATAGATAAATCAAACATCAAAATTTTTAAAATTTATGCTTCAAAGATACTATTGAGAAAATGAGAAGATATTCCACAGAATGGAAGGAAATATTTGCAATGGCCTAGTACCCAGACTATATAAGGAACACTTACAACTCCACAACAGAAATGCAGGCTACTCAATTCAAAAACAGGCACAGAAATTGAATAGATGTTTCTCCAAAGAAGATATGTAAATGACCAAGACACATATGGAAAGAAATTTAACATCATTAGTTATTAGGAAAATGCAAAGCCAAGCCACAGTCAGATCCTACCTTTTAACAACTAGGATGGCTATAAAAACAATTCTTAAGTTTAAAAAAAGTTTTTTTTGCAGTGCTAGAGATCAAACCCAGGGCCTGTTGTACGCTAGGCAAGTGCTGTCACTGAGCTGCATCCCACCCATTAGTAGTTTGTAAAATAGAAAATAACAAGTGTTCATAAAAATGTGGAGAAACAATGCAAAGCCTCCTACACAGCTGTGGGAATTCAAAGTGGTACAACCACTGTAGAAAGCAGTTCAATAGTAGTTTCTCAGTCAGCTAAGCATAGAATTATCATATAACCCAGTGATTCTGTTCCTAGGAATATACCAAACACAGGTGAACAAAAACTTGTACGTGAATGTTTATAGAACCAACATACACCATAGCCAAAAAGTGGATGCAACTTAAGTACTCATCAGCAGATGAATGTTAAACCAGATGTGATATAGCAATACATTGTACATTATTTAGCCAAAAAAAATATATATGATAATATTATGATAACTGAAAGAAATGGGACACAAGAGGCCACATACTGTATCATTCCATTTTATACAAAATATCTACTATCAGGGAATCTCTGCATACAGAAAGCAAAGTAGTGATCATTGGAAACCTGCGGGAGGGAGGAGTAGGAATGATGGCTTAATGGGTATAGGATTTCCTTTGGGGTGATGCAAATGTTCTCATACTGGATGGCGTTAATGGATGTACTACACATTGTGGGTGTACTAAATGATATACTTTAAAATAGTTAAAATGCTAAGTTCTATGTTAAATGACTTTTACCTCAGTTGAAAAAACTAATAGATAAATATATTGTTCACTGTCAATGTGTCAGACATAGTGCACATGAAGTTGCTTAAGATACTACTTGTCTGTCTCTGGACTTTGAGCTTCTCAAGAGTCTGACGAAATAATATAGAAGGAAGTTATGTTCTCTAACACACAGACTGCTGAAAACCAACCCCACCAAGGATAATGGCAGTGAAAATGGCACAAGGCTTTCCAAATAAAGCAATTTAGCAGGAGTCTTGGAATACGGATTGATTGATGGGTTCATTAAACAGTTTTTAGCCCTCCTTTCATGACAGGCACTGGAGTAGGTCAGGAATTCAATGATGGACAAAAACATTACTCATGAAACTTGCTCCTGGGATGGAGACAGACATTAATCAAGTTATTCACCACCCACAGACTGAGGTGAATGTTAGGAAGCAAAGCAACTCTCTTCTATAAAAGCACAAGATAAATGTCACCTATGTGAGGGATCGGGAAAGGCTTCCTTTTAAGGCTTCCTGAGGTCTATAGAATGGTCAAGAAATGTGGGCAAACAGTCTAAGAAGACAGACTAGCATGTTCAGAGCCTGCGGTGGGAGGAAATATGACATTCAAGGGTGTGAAAAAAGGTTATTATTTTTTAGCAAACTTTGCAAGGAGGAGAGGAGGCAGGAGAGATGAGAAAGGGCTGGTAAGTCCTGTATAAACCCCTATAAGGTTTCTGTTCTTTGATTTATTGGTGGTAGGAAGAGGGTGGAGTAGAGGTGTGTGATGATTACCTTCATGCTGGCACTCAAGACTGGACTGGATGGGGAAGAGTGGGTATGGAGCCAAGTGGAGGCTAGTTAGAAACTATTGTATCATTAAGGGAATAAAGATACTTGAAAGATGATGACAAAGATACAGAAATATTGGAGGAGAACTGTGGAACACGAGTGGAATCATGAAAGGAAAGAAGACTGGTAGACCTGCACCGTGCACAGAGGTGTGGAGGCATGAAAGCGTGAAGTAGAAGTTAGTTGGCATACGTTCAGGTCACGATAGCAGAATCCATGCAACATCCATAGTAAGGAATTGGAGAGGCTCACAACAATCAGATCGCTGTGGAACTCATTGGTAAATTTGGATCTGATCTTGGTAGACACGGGAAACTGTCAACTTAAGAAGAGAAATATGACTACTTGATTCAGACTTTACAAAAACCATTCATGGCAGAGAATAGATTTAGGGAAAGTAAAAGGAAGGTACTTTTGAATATAAACAAGGAAACTGGCTAAAGTGTTGCTGTCACTGCTCAACCTGGGAGCTAATAAAGATCTGGACCAAGCTGCCATGAAGATGGGGGAATGTGATGCATCCAAGGCTATTGCTGAGAGAGGATCAAAAGCAATTTCACCTTATGATTTGCTGATCCTATGACACACAGACAGCTTCACTATTTTCTTCCCTCCTTCCTGGTGAACCATGGATAGTTTAATGGTTATGGCACTAAACAAACAAAAAGACAACTTTGGAACAGAGTATCTGACAGTTTGGTTTCAGAAATGCCCTCCCATTTCGATATGATGCCAACTCATCCAAGCTGTCAATTCATGTTTTAGTCTTTTCTTAATGCTCTACTATTGCCTCAAAGAAGGCACTTAATAAATATTTGAATAAATGAGAACATGTATTAAAAGGCTTATTTCTCAGTGCACCTACCATATTATTATATACTATGACCAACATATGGTAGTTTTGACTAGTGTTCCATTGTCAGGCTTGCTGTACGTGTGCAGTGTGTGAACTAATATGTGATTTATATAGGTTCAAAAATTATCTCAGGCTCAAATTACCCAGGAAAAGCCTGTCTTACCAACCTCCAAGTTAAATGGAGGCAAACATTTTCTGGAACTTGTCTTTCAAGTTTGTGTTATCTCCATCTCAAGGATTCCACAAAAAAATGAACAATTCCTTTTTTCTCCCAATGTACCAGACTCCTCTGAAATGAATTCTGTTAAAGCAGATTTCTTCAATGATATAAACAAATGCCATTGGAAAACCTGGTCTGGAGGTTCCTTGTTTAGAAATCTTTGGTCTCAGAAAACTTTAGTTGAGGAAATAATTTCTGGGAGGCAAGGCTTCAAATACATTGAGGATAGGGAAAAAATATTTAAACTGACAAATCTAAAATTAGGAACTTATCTTACCAGGGTTTAAAGCTTACCAATGGATTTAACAAAGAACAGTTAGACAAAGTCTCAGAAAGGAATTAAGAAAAAAGAAATGTTATATGAAGTATGAATCGGAGATTCCAAATATATGTATATGCATATAAAATTTATACATAATTTCTTTGTAGGTTTCCTCAGTTAATTGTGATGTAAAGGTACAGAAGACATGTCATTTTAAAAATAATCATTTTGTACAATCCAAGAGACACTCCTAACCTCTTCTTATGGAAAAAGCTGGTAGACCTGTGTTCTTTTCATTTCTCTCCATCACCAAAGTCTTCCTTGAAACGAACTACTGCTGATTTAGTAGGTGGAAGTGAGAGAGTATGGTAGGGATAAATGGTAAGAGGGGATTAAGAAAACAAAGTTCAGGTAACATAAGGGTAGCACAGAATTTTGTAGAAACGGAATTCTCCATCTATATCTGTAAGTCCACTCTGGTTTGTTTTGTTGTGTGTGTGTGTGTGTGTGTGCGCGCATGCACGCACGTGTGTGCAGGTGTGCCTGCCTTTCTCTGCGTCTGAAGGAACTGACTTCTTGGATTGCTTAGTATCCACCTTAGTCTACTTTCTTCTACTTGCTACAAGTAGGAATTTTGCCATATCCAGTAACTCTGGAAGTGGTAGGACAGTGAAGATAAAGTATCCATCTGTTCTGACTGAACTCCTGATTTGCAGCATGCCTCTACCTCAGGCCATAGTTTTGCTGGTGTGTGTTCCCATATGTACGATCTTAACTTCTGTGGCTTCTTTTCTTTGTTTGGAGCCTGCTCCTTCCCTTCACCCCTCAGGCCTACAGATACCAGTGCTTCTTGACTATTGTTAGCCTTGTGCTTGAACACAATAAGTTCCTTGAACTTTGCCCATACCTTTGTAAATGTCTCTTCATTAATATACCTCAAATCCCTTTTGAATGTCTCATCTGCTTTTTTCTTAGGGCCCTGACTGATAGAATTGTCTTCTAGTATAAATGAATACTAAGCTACTAAGCTTGGACAAAGCAATCTTGGAAAATCCCAAGGAGATAGGACAACACTTTCTACTGACCTCTTTCCTTGGCCTTAGTAATGAAAACATGGGTGCTTAAATGTAATCTGTGTTTAATTATTGATGGGATAACGTTACCTTCATTAGCACTCACTCTCCTCTGGTAAGCCCAGCTCCCCAATTAATTATAAAGAAAATTATGAAACTGCTGTATGAATTAAGGTTTGAACATGTGAGGTTTGAGGTTCTTGAAGGGTAGCTCAATGGTAACACTTTCTAACTGTGCGAAGATGAGACTGTTTGCCTCTAACTGCAGTAAGCTCTACATCGTAGGAGGTGTCCAAGCTGGGTAGGCAATGGATGGGTATTGAGCATGCTGATTTTAAGGTCTTTTTCAGTGTCAACTCTTATGATTCTAAGCTTCATGTCCTATCACCATAATATTTATTATGGAAGGGATGGCTATTCAGTTGGATAGTCTAACAAAATGCTACACAAAAATAAATAGACTCTAAGCACTCACTCTTACAGAAAATTCCATCTTCAGTAGAATGTTGTAGGAACCCTGGTCTCTGATTCACTCCCAGTTCTCAATGAAAACTTGTGTAGCAATAATAGTGACTCAGTATTTCTGCGCCTTGGTTTTCTCACATTTTTCTCATAGTTCGGTAGAGGACATTCAGTAAGACAAAATCTAGGACAAAGATAAGTACTCAGTAAATGCTTTATATTCACCATTAAACTATACTTCCTACCACATCAATTTATGGTGCAAGGGTCAATAAGAATGCATTTAGGAATTATTTTTTAATTTAAACACCACCAATCAATGATCAACACATTCACTTTAACATCTCTCAGGTTCACATGGTGTCAAAGACTCTTCCTAGAGAGAATTTATATTTAAAGATTTTATAAGCAAATTCTACTCATACAGTGTTATCTATCTTCCACCATTTTGCACCTGGAGCATCAAAACAGTGATAGAAGCCAGGTACTGTAATCTCCACTTATGAAGGGAGGAAGGTACAAAGGGCAGAAAACTTCACTTATACTGTAAGTGATCTCAATCTTCCATTGACTCTCACAGACATTTTACTCTGGTTGGGGAAAATGATTTAAAAAAGTTAAAATCAAATTACACGTAGCAGCATAGGCACACTACATGATGAAAGTCAAATAATCTCTAAGTACAATTACGAGTTAATAGAATAGGAAAACCCTTTGGTTTTGGGCAATCTGAGAATTAGAGAAACACGCAGTCTGGGTTCAGAGGACAGGTACAGGAAACGTGACCAAGTTCTAGCTCCTTCCCATTGAAGTAAGTCACTTAGAACAAGCTCCCCAGCCATTCTAAGCCTCAGTTTCCTGATCCACAAAATGAGATTTATGACAGAAATTTCAGTTGTGAGACTTCATTGAGATAATCTAATTAGACTGCTTATCACAGCCCCTACTGCAGAGTGCTGAATAAATTGAGCTCTTTTTCTTACAAGACAACTCAACAGAATCCCAGTAGGGAGCTAACTTTCCCAAAGCCATGGAGCTGGCTAGTGACAAACAAGAGACTGAAGCCCAGTTTCTGTCCAGTGTATTTTTGTTATAAATGAAGCACAGCTTAATTGGGTTTTGAATGATGAGTGATAAGAGTATCAGCTAAAAGGGAGGATGAGGTCTAGATATTGTACTACTTGCAATCTACTGACGCTCTTCTTCCAGGAAGCAGGCACACCACAAGAACCTATGCAGAAAGCACAAATACATCAAATTCCTCTAGAATGTTCTTGTCTCCCTCCTATGTGTGAAACTGCGTCATGTTTAAACACCTTATAAAAAGGTTCACTTGTGATTTGAGTGACCAAATCCCCTCAGATAGGTATAAAAGCACGTGCTTACAATTCTGAGTCTTACTGTGACTAACCCCATAGTGAGGCCCCGATGTAGCTGGTTCTGGCAGGATGAACATGGAGGTGAATCTTAAAGGGCCAAAGGAAGGCCTGCTACAATCCATTGTTGAGGTCGGCCCGTGTCTTGCACCACACATACTCTCAGCTATTCTGCATCAGTGGGAACTTTTCGTTTCCAGCCTCTATCCAGAAAACATTCTTCTGCTCACACGTTCTAAGCAGGAGCACAGGGGCCTCACCACCAGTTACCATGCCTGGTGACTTACGGGACCGGCTTTATCACAGTGCATTAAGGCTGAATGAATGTGGGCCCTCAAGATGTAAATACTAGTGAAACTTTAACTAAGATGGAGCTTAAAACTATGCTTCAGTCTTTTCCCTGTTTAGATCTCTTCAGTTAAAAGTATTTACTGTTCCTTGTCTTTTAAAGTTGTTTCACATCGGCTCCAGTAAATTCCAGTGAGCACAGGGTGACCCAAAATCTCTATTGGGCTCTTGCAGCTCCATCTTCCTGATGGAGCTTTCTTGGAACAAAAGTAGAGCCTCCTTGGGCTTAGAAACTGCTTTTCTGGTTAATGAGGACAGCACAGTTTTATTTCTAATTATGGTAGTCCCCTTTATAATGTCATGTTTCTGGAAGAGATTGGGAAGTTTGCATCTTTAAACGCCAAGCCAGCAAAACAGTTGCAGCATATATTAAACTCTGAGTAATTATAATATTTTATTTAATTACTTAAGACTAGAAAAGAGGCTTCAACACGTACCCTCTAGATCAGGGGCAAGTATGATCAGAGGACATTCCGTGGCTAAGAAACAGGACTGAGTTGGGAGACCTGCAGTTTTATGAACTTGTACATTACCATATATCATGAAGAAAGCCAAGGAGATGGTGTTCTCCCTTTTACCAACATGAGAAATTTATTTAACCTTCTTTCTTAAAGAATAAGGTGCTGTTTCTGTGTTTAGAGGGTCTTGCTTCAATCAACTATATGGATTTTAGCAAATTAATATGGTACTGATGCTCATTTTTCAAAGTATACTACGCAGCAGCACTGCTGACTTTTGAATCATTTTGGGGGAGCTTCTGCATGTTTGACTTGTATCCCTCTAGCTAGGTCCTCTGTTTTGGTTTCAGTGGAGTTACTTATCTTTATCCTTATAACCAGAAGGAGTTTGCTAACCACATTTTCTCTTTGGGAAATATGACCAGTGGTACCTGGCATACCATCATGGTAATAAAAGACAAAAGGTAGTAATATTCCCTCTCCTTACTTCAGGTGGCCTTCTATGGCAATTCAGGTAAGATTTACTTCAAGAAAGAGGCCAGCATGTTATGACAATCTGGCTTGATGCCTAGCATTTCCACATGAGCTACCTCTGAGTCTCATATTCTACATATGTAAAAAGGGGTACTAAAATCAATCCCTTAGTTTTCTCTAAGAATACTGAGATAACACAGAAAAGCACTGAACTTGGGATGGAGGAAGTGATTGCTACATGTTGCCATTCTCTTTTCCTCCAAGGTGGTCAGATATATTATTTAAGAGCCTGCTTAGGAAAGAAAAGTTACAATAGAAATTTCAAATATTGTTAATGTAGCTCAAAGTGTTCACAGATAAATAACTGGAAAAGACTGGAGAAAGCTCTAACTATACAATTTATTTCATGTAATCAACCTTTAGGCCTTTCAGGCAAGAGGTAGATCGAACAGCCTGCGTAAGAAATATATGATCAAGCAGGAGATTAGCTTTGGCTTACTTCCCGCCAGGAACAATATCAGGTCATGTTTACTGTGCAGATGCTCCTTAAGATATCTGAGTTGAGCGAGGCCCTAGGTTCCAGTCCCAGCACTGAAAAAAATAGTGAGGCAGGTGACATCAGATTCAAAATAAGGTATGCATCAGTTTCTTCTAAGAGCATCCAAAGAGGAAGCACAGTGTCGGGGAAAGAATCCTGGCTTTTGACTTCAAGTCCCATTACCTCTTAGCTAATTAAACATCTCTGGAAACAAGTTCTACCTTTAAATCTACTGTATAGGAAAGAGAATTTTGGATTCCCTCACAGGACTATTTGAAGGAGAGAATCGCAAACTTCAGTGGATGTGTGAAGTTTCTGAACATCTTGTTTAAATGCAGAGTCAGTAAACTTGGGGTAGATGTTGAGATTCTGCATTTCTTGCAATACTTAGGAGTTTCTAATTCTTGGCCTGAGGACCAGATTTTAGAAAGCAAGGGGTTAGAGAATGGTTTAAGATATTGTACACATAACAAGGACTTGTAAAACCTTGTATCCAACAGGCAGAAACCAATGCTAATAGTAGCAGCGATATTCATGTTCTCCGGAGACATTTTCTTTAAGAAGTAACACTATGGATTTTTACATCTTTTCATTCTATATTGGTCTTTTCAGTGATCCCCCAACAGTATCTGTATCAAAATTAATTTTTATTTAGCATGATTAAGATGGGGGTCTATGGAATGTACCACAGCTAATACAATATAGATACTGGAAGGAAGAAAAGGAAGGATAAGGAAAGGAGGAAGGAAGGAAAGGAGGAAGGAAGATAAAAAGGATAGAACTACGTTGTTTTTATGGAAAGAAATGGAGATCTCCAGTGGATAGTCCCAATGATGGTCTTAGAGGTAAAGGGATGTGATAGGACAGAAGTAGAAGGTTCATGGTCATACCACATTGAGTTAGAGGCAGCAGTCTGTGAAACAGACTAGTTGAAGGTATTTTCATCAATGGTAAGAAAGTTAGGGCTGCTGCTATGAGTATCTATGGCTTGATACATTTCTAGAACTATTTGTTCTTTTTTGTTTTGTTTTCTGGTACGGGGAATCAAACTCACGACCTCGCACTTGCCAGGCAGGTGCTGTGCCTCTGAGCTAAATCCCCAGCCCCATAGAACTATTTGTGATATTTTATCTGTCCACATGGCTATATCATCTCACAGGCCTCTGGAAACGACTCAAACATGAAGAAATTATTTTTGTCAGAAGCATTATCTTTTAGAGCTAATCCAAACACCATGGATCTTATCTGTAAGTGAAGAGTGTTTATTGAGCACTGACTGTATGCACAACCTGACCATAAGTACAATCTCTTTTTGTATGGCTTTGTGGTTGTGCACTGCATGGCCAAACTGGTATACACATTCAATAGCTGGTCAGCTTTGCCTTCTCATCAGCTTTTGGCAAGTGACCTTTCCTCCTAGGTTTTGAAAAGACTTCATATATAATACTGAGTTCCTCTCTACTAACATTTGGACTAACAAGATAAAACAAAAGACAGGCATTTAAAGGTAAAGTTCCCTCAGGATTCCTTATGCAAATATTGCCTCTGGGTGGCACCCAGTTTCAGATTGTGCTCCTTTCTACACAGTTACTCCTCATCCTCACTCCTGCTAATTCTCTCCATTAGTATCTATCACCATTTCAGATACTCTAGAGTTTTCTTACCTATTTTGTTATCATCTATCTTTCCCATGCAGATAGTGGAATTTTCCTTGCATTGTCTACTGCTGGTATCCCAGCAATTGCAATTGTATTTGCAATGAACAAGTGTTCAGCAAGTATTTGTTGAACAAATACATTAATAGTGAGGATTTATAGCAGATAACTGTTTGCCAATATTTTCTTAAATAGAAAAGGAACTATGAGAAGAGATGAACTGGTCCCACACTCTCAGAGGCTATTCCTGGACTTTTGCAAACCACATTTAAGTTTTTATTATTTAAGTTCTTTTCTTTCAGACAGAGAGCTTTCTATTTCCTACTAAAGATGACACCCAATACACTACATTGCCCATGACTTGATGAATATTTACTGGGCCATGAACATGAGTAGGACACCTTCTTCCTGTACACTTCCATAAGCAAGGTACTTCTGGGACCACAGAGGGAGTTTGCTGGAGAATTAACTGCCTGAGAACTTCCTGGAGAGTACAAAGCCATTCCTGAGAGCAAAAAAAAATCTCTTTCTCCTTGCCTTAGTGACCAAAGAGCCACAGAAGCAGAACTGGGGAAGATGACTAATCTTTCTGCAGGCAGGCAAGAAAAAAGAGTCTGAGCTCCTTGTCCATAACATAATGAATCAAGGAGGAACATACAGCTTCTCCTGAGGTTGAGGTTGGTCAGAAATGCCGGTCTCTAACTCAAAGTTTCCAGGGGCTGCGCCAGTTAGGTTCCCAGCCTATTTGGGGTATCTTGAAACTATAAGCCTTAAGTTTAATGCCAAGGTCCTTTAGAAGCTACTGAGATCACCATGGTTTACTGGCTTCGCCCTTTAAGGGTAGCTGTAACAGTGTCTAACAGAGGAGACTGTTGTAGTGACCTGACCTTGGAAATGATTTGGTGGGAGCTGGGCTCCAGTTTATGAATCCTATTTTCAGTCCCCATGCAGTGTTAAGACTTAGCCCAATTTCCAGACCATCCCCTACCCAGGCTTGAAAATGGCTCTATTTCATGCAGTGCAGCAGGAGGTAAGCGGGTTTTTGTGTGAAGGTGATGGTGCCGAAGATATTATGAACATTAAAAACTGCCTGCACATGGCTTAAAGCCACTCAGCCATTGCCCGTCCTGTGCCATGCCTCATGGAGTGTATGCAAGTTCAGAGCTCCCTTTGAAATCAGTGACAGTTATGAGCTTGGAGCAGCTCTGTGGGGCGCTGAGCAATATAATAAATGAACCCCTTTGAAGACTGACCATTGTAGCTGGGCTTTTTTGTGCTATCCGATCCTGATTCCTCAGGAGCGTTCTGTGGGATGGGAGTGACCGAACAATATAACTCCCTCTGGTTTTCAACTTTAAGCTTGACAGTTGGGAAGGGTCTAGGAGAGCTAGTCTTACCCTTTCCTTAAAGAATTAGCCTTTGGTACCCTTTTGATATCAGCCTCTAGGATAAACCACCCCATGCCCACAAACCTCCAGTTAAAACAAAAAACAACAAAAGCTACGTTTCATCCATGTAAGCTTACTGACCTGTGAAGCAACAACAATAAGAAGAAGATAAATAGAACAAAACAAAAACATAGGTATTGTCTGTCAGAGAAGAAGGAGGTTTATTTGCATATAGGAGATTTTTCAGAGCATTTATTTATTTAGAAATATATAATATAATCTGGGGTATTTCTCATGTTTCTCCTGTGCAAATTAAGTTGATATCCTGAAATAAAGATGAGATTTCTTAAATATGGTATTCTTAAAAGTCAATTAAAGCCTTTTGTTTTTGCTTTTCACTAAACATTCCTAAATGGCTGGTGTACATATTTCAAATAACTAAGTTCAATAAGTATGTTCAGGTTGGCTGCCTTTAAATGTATTTAAAAAGACTGAATTAATTGGCTTTACTTTATAAGTACAAGTTTGACAGATTATTTGGTTGCTAACACCTGTGCTCCATGCAGATTTTAACTAAATTTTGCTGAAGCCCTTCTCTAGTTCTGGAGGTCGTTTTGTTATCTCATTGTGAAAGGGATACTGTTAACTCTGCTTAGCAAATATGAAAACTGAGGTGAAAGAGTTCTGGGGGCAAAGCAAGGAAGTGGCAGAGGTGGTGTCTAAACCCAGGCCTGGTTACCCTCTCATTTTGTCCAAGTTCTACTGCAGTACTCTAGCTACTTCTCAAACTGTAATAATTTTTTCCTTTTTGCAATTAAAGTAACATGTTATTTATTTACATGTTACTCATTTACAATGCGAACTAAGACCTCAGAGGGGCCGATGAAGGATTGTAAGAAAAGTTAGTATCAGGTGAAATGCACTTCAAGGAAATGTATTTCCAGATAATATATCTAATAGGAAAGTTCCTAGTCCCTTCTACCACTTTGAAACTGTCCCTAAAGTGGGGACAAAAATAGAATAGTCTTTATAGTTAGTGATTTGTATAAGAACGCTTTCAGTTTACTTTCTTATAGTTGACCATGTCAAAATGAGGGGAGGTGGATATCAGATTAAAAAAAAAAAGTGAAGTGTAGATAAAGAGCAAGTGGAAACATAGTAAGTGGAGACCAGAGGTAAGTCAGCACATGCAAAGACATGTGAGGGTGAAGGCGAGACACAAAACTAAAAATGCTTGTAATATAATGATAGAAACAATAGCTAATATGTACTGAAGATTTATAATTTTCCAGATACAGTGCTAAACATTTTCCCAATGATTGTCTCACTGAGTTCTTACTGCAGCACTGTACAGCAGGTACTATTATTTGTGCTACTGGGTAGATGAGGAAACTGAGGCACAGAGAAGTTAACAGGCTCACTCTCAGTCACCTACTAGGTGTTGAATACTGGATTTGAACTCAATGCATTCTGCTTTCAAGTCCAGGCTTTTTACTATCCCTAGCTCTGTACCATGTAAACACAGACGCATTGTCATTGCTCATGAAAAACTAATGGCCTCCTGGCATTTGGGTCTAAGAGAAATGGTTCTCTGTCCCCTCACGAGAGTCGCACCCTTGGTACAGAAGCTATTTCCTCTCTTAACATTATCCACGTTGCTAACACTGTGGCTGATTCTTGTTGGGTTCCTCAGTACCAGCCAAGGTCCAACGCCAAAATACAGTTCAACGAAAGTAAGCAATAGTAAAAAGAGCCAAAATAATATGGGTCAAGTGTTTAGTTTGGATGGGTTACCTTGATCCTGAGTTGTAATCTAAACTATCTGAAGAGATGAATGGACTTCATGTCCTTCAGGCAATCCTCTGTGGAGTCTCCTTAGCTGTAAACATTCCTTGAGCACTGCTCTGCTGGAGGAAAAAGAAAAATCACAACCATATAGAACGGGGACCATAAATCTGGAGTGAATCTAATCTCAGTTGTGCCTTTAATGTTACTCAGCAGTCCTATTACATGTGCTTCTCCCATTTCCCTCAGCTGCTATTCCAAACTTTTGCCACTCTTCAAAACTTCCAATCTTCTCTCTTTGGGATGACGTTGCTTGTAATTTATGGACTCGCAGTAATCAGAACTGGCTTTTCATTGTGCACAGCCCCCTACTCCCTTCTCCCATAGAGCCCACCCGTTCTGGTGCCTGCTCTGTCCTTGTCCTCCTCTCTAGCAAAAGACACATTCCCTCTCATAGGCAACCCCATCCACTGAACTATGGATATTATTCCTCCTTGCCTCATTAGGACAGTGGAGTTAACCATATCTTTTTTATTTTTTTAAAACTTCAATCCTTCCTTGGTTATTTCTCATTGGCACGAGAATATGTTCATCTTTTTTTTCTTAAAAAAATGCACAGTAAATAAACAAAAGCCCTTTAATGACTCTCATGCTTCTTCCTTTGATAACTATTTTTAGAAAGTGTGACCTAAATTTGTTACCCATGATTTTATATCATCCGTTCACTCTTTGACCCATTCTTACCTGGCTCTACTCACATCACAGTATATTGCTCTGACTACTCTTGCATTCTTGGACCTCTGGCTTTGGCTTCTGTGATAAATGTCTCTTCCTTCTCTCTCCTTGCTTACGTCCTTCTGGACTGAGTGCTCCATCTCCATTGTCATAGCGGGTTTCTATTCTTTTACCATCCCCTTAAGTATCAATGTCTTCTTTTCCCACCTTATTCACGTTGAAGGAATCTTGTCTTTGCCAATATCTTGCATCTAATTCTCTATCCTGAGCTCTTATCCCATGTCTCTGACTTTTTTCTAAATAGTTCCTTCTTTGTGTCCTACAGGGACTTCAAACTTGGCACATTCAGAACAGAGCATGTTCATGTCTGCTTTGAGGCCCATCTCCAGTCATTCCACAAAATCTGTTCTTCCTATATTTATTTATTTATTTATTTATTTTTGGGTTTTTCTCCGGTACCGGGAACTGAACTCACGACCTTGTGCTTGCCAGGCAGGCGCTTTGCCGCTGAGCTAAATCCCCAGCCCTCTTCCTATATTTTTTATATTAGTATTTAGGCATATCTCCTGTTGTTTGGGTTGCCTTTTTGAAACAAGGTCTTGCTATGAAGTTCAGGCTAGCCTTGAACTCACTGTGTAGCCCAGGCTGGCCTGAACACACAGCAATCTCCGTGCCACAGTCTCTGGAGTGCTGGGATTACAGGCGTGTGCCTCCACACCTGACCCAGTATCTAGGTACCTCATCATGTCCCCTTACCCTGGCCTAGAACCTCTTAAAATTTGAATTTTAGTAGTCAACCTGTATTATAACTATTAAATTAATTTAACTCTCTCCTCTCCTTCTGAATCCTTGAAAGAAAACCAAATGATTCATTTGGAATCCAAATGAGAGTCACAGGATAAAAGAATGCAAACAGCAGAGAAAGAAAGAACAAAGCAGATTGTTAGTGAGAAATGTACTTTATGGCAAGTGGTGCTCATTGGTCAAGACCAAAAATATCCACATTTTTTTTCAAATGTTCATCCTTCTGGCTAATTGGTGCTATAAAGAGTCCACACTATAAGTAGCAGAGCTAAATAAGGTATGCCTTTTGTATTTGCTTCACAAAGTTGTTATAAAAATTAAGCGTGGTAACGCAGGAACTCAATTTGTCAATGATAAAGCTCTACATAAACGTGTAGTATTGCAGCACAGCCATTTCTTAGAGACTGTCAGTTCGGGGTCACTAGTTTCCATTGTGGCTACACGGGCTAGCATCCAGTAAATTTTAGGAAACACTGGGCCTTGATCCGCACTACAGAATCCCAAATATACACACAAGAATCCCAAATATACCACCTGCAGAGATTTCATTTGCTTTAAAGGCCAAGGATCTTTTTTTTTTTTTCATTTCAAAAAATGCAAAAGACTTTCTGTTTTTGAAACAATAAGTGGCACTGACATCTCTCAAGACTGAAAGCACTATTGTCTCACTTTAAGCACCACCTTATTATTAGGTGAGGATGTTGTTGGCAGGAATGAATAATTAGGTAACTCTTTGTGGGCACGTTTTATTCAGGTCCCTAGGGGAACATACAATTGTAACATCTCCTCGGATTATTTCACAAACATATGGCAAACGAAGCACCTGAGCCAGATGTACGAGCATATTATAGTATGTCTGTTTTAACTTAAAACTGTGAAATACATCAGATGGTGAAGTTATTTTGGTCCTGAACATCCATCATGGAAACAGTGTGGAAATATCTTTTCTTTATTGTCCGTTTTACTTGGGCTGGAAACAATTAAGAACAAAATAGCTTGGAAATCATCACTTGCAATAGAAGATTCCAGGTGAAGTTCAAGACTAATGAAGTAACCGGCCTGGACTTACATGGACCTCAACCATCTCCAGGTAGCTTTTTGATGCCTAGACCCAGTGTCCACAGCTAGCAGGTCTGGCATCTCACTTTACTCATGATTATTTTCAATTGTCTTCCTTATCTTGTGCACTGCACATGGGTAACTTCATATGGATGTTTTAAATAGTAAGAATATATTCTTTATGGATTCAGTAGGGAGTTTTTGTTGATTTTTAAAAGCCTATTTTAGGGCCAGGGATATAGCTCAGTGGCACAGCACCTGCCTGGCAAGTGCAAGGTGGTCCTGAGTTCAATTCCAGGTACCAAAAAAAGAGCCTGTTTTATCGGTATTTATTTTACTAAAGAGTCATAATTTGATAGGGGTGGCTTGAAATCATGATAATCTAAGCAGAAATGTCCATCTCCTTTGCTATTGGGAACAGTGTTTCAAAATGAATAGCACAATTTTTAATCTATATTTCTCACATTTCAAAATTAAAAAATACAGATGCCATTGAACTCGCCAAGTATGTAGCATTGCTCTTAGTCTAATAAAAAAACAAACACAGGCACGAGGAAGTCTACCTTTCCTTCGCTACATATGTATGAATTCCATTACCATTAATGAGCGTGCTGCCCATTTGCTGAAGAAAATGTGGACCGAGCCACAGTGGAACCTATTACTCTATCCTCTTAAAAGTAGTTGCATCACATTCTGGAGCTTTTCCTGAGAATTAGAAATACATAACATGAGCGCCTGCAAATAGTATGGCAGCAGTGGTATCAGAGAAAAGGCACTTACTTTTTATAACCAGTATGGCAATATAGTGAAGATTTGGGGGTTGAATTGCTATAGTTGGCAAATGTTCCAGCCGACAGTAGAGGTGGTCCACAGAGCCTTGGATACTCTAGCTTTGTGTTGCATCAAAACAAGGAAACAAAATATTTATGAACTTTATTCTGACTCGCAGTCCTTTCCTCCTTTGAAACAGCAATTCTCTGCAGGATGATATGTATAGATGTGCAGTTCACATGCGCTGTTAGCCAGAGCAGCATTCCGGAAATGTGGTGCACCTGTGTTTTCTTGGTCACCCGGCTGTCACGGGGGTGCCTTAAAGCACTCTCTCCATGATAAGTGAGTAGGGGGTGGGGCAGAGGAGAGGGAGGGGGGACAGGATCTTACCATGCCTCTCTCCCTTTTGTTCCTTTAATTTCTTCACATTTTTTCCTTTAATTTCTTCACATTTTTTCCTTTAATTTCTTCTCATTTTGAAAGCTTTGAGACATAGATTTAATTTTAGGTGAAGCTGCCAGGTTTATCCAGTCCAGAGATGTTGATAGATCCCAATACAGGACTGAGGTAACCCTGTATTCCCTTATACTCTATCAATCTCACAGGGCTGTAGTTATATTTATAAAACACACATCTAGTGTTGCAGAGCTGCTCAGGTCAGGGCATTCAGAGTCACATGGCATCAGGTAAACAACCCCACAAAGCTGCATCATGCAGAGGCCCCCTTTGGAAAGCTTCTAACCCAACACCCTTTCTCAGGACCCACAGCACTGTTAGCGTGTTAATGACCCTAGAGGTCAACAAACCCAGCACTCTGATGAGTCTGAGAAATGGACTTTTAGCATCAGGAAGAATTACAAAAAGCCAAACAAATGAATAGCAATGAAGGCAGACAGCAAAACAGAAATACTGATTTTGTGTCCTTACCTTCACTCCCCTACCCCAAGATTTAAACTTCTGACAGTAAAAGCAATACTATTCTGACCTTAAAGGGCAGAAGTTCTGTTGCCAGTGGTGGTGTGAAGAATCATTCCTCAGCGGCACTAGTACCAGCAGCCCCAGCGGCGGCGGCAGTGGCAGCAGTAACTACAAAAACTGGAGTTCAGTCATATTGGCATCAGATTCTGGAAAGGGGAGGGCAGACAGGGAGGGAGTCTATTGGCCTAAAAAGCTGAAACATCTGCTGGAGTTATTAACAGCTTTTTGGCTGAGTTCAGCAGCAGGGCACTTTGTGGTTGATAGATTCTTCTCTCAGCAATTCAAAACAATGCAGTTAAAGCAAATTTCTCATTTTCAGAGCACAGCTTAATGAGGCATACAGTATTTTAAAAATAGTCACACTTAAAATGGTCAATAGCAGTGACTGCAATCAGTGGTTACCTTCAGTACTCTACTGCGTTGTTAACTTTGCCAGGGTGATTGCATAACATGGATTTGTCAAAAGACTATGTAGCTCACAGTTAACTCACTTGGTAGAAATTTGCATTATTTATGAAGTTTACGCAGATTATCCTAGGGTGTAAATATTGGCAAACTTGATCAAAACCACTTAGAGACTTCGTGGCTCTCTCTTCCCAAAAGTGTGCTTTAAACTACTTTAGCCCGATTCCAGGAAGGGTTCCAAGGGACCAAATTTTGAAGATGAAATGAAACTGAACATGTAGAGACAGGCTGAGCTGGAGAAAGCACTGGGCTGGAAGTGAGGGTCAAGGGTTCCAGCCCTAGTCCTAATCCTCACTGGCTGAGTGAGTCCTTAGGGGAGTCAGTGAATCTTTCTGCTTCTATTTCTTCCTGTATAAAATTATGGGGCCAATTAAGGAGTATGTCTCCAAATGTTTCCAGCCAGCCCTGCCATCCTGGAACCAGCAGAGTTCAAATCCAATTTTTAAGTAATCCCTCCTTATGAGGTCTACGAATTGCAACCAAGTTGAGGCTGTTCACCAACGCGTGACAGTCTGTGTGGTATTAGAGTGGAGGCATCAGACAAACACATTACACAGTGAAAGAGCTCTGTCAGTCATTTCTGGGGAAGGCGCCATGTGCTGCAACAGACGTGGGCAGTACAAACGTCCCCAGCTGGATCTGCTAGCCTGTTAGTTTATCCAGTTAGATGACAGCGTCCAGCTCAAGGAAGGGTCACGCACAGCTTTGTGCCCTACAGATCTCACATGCTGACTTTGGTAGAGAGAAACAGGTGGCAAGGGAGCGAGAAGGCAGACCTGCACTTGGCCAAACATCTGTGATGGAGCTAAAGTCAGCCCCATTCCTCTTGCATCACTTGCCCCTGTGCATAGCACATGGCAGGAGAGGAGTGAGAAGTTTGCCAAGTCATTGTTTCACCAGGCAAATAGATGATCCGATCCTCAACTGCAGAGGGAAATAAAATGAAGGCAACACCTCCCATTCTGTGGTCTGATCCAGGGATCTCTGTGGACAGATAAGGTAGCCTTACATACTCAAAAATTATTCTGGCTAATTCTAAAACCAGTGCGCAGCCTGGTAAGCAAAGGCTCTCGTGGATGCAGGGGTGCTTCTAACCTCTGACACCAGTTTTTACCACGAAGGCCCAGGGCATAGGGTCCATGCCTAAATCAATGTGGTCCTATTTGTCAGTAAAAATCTCAGGTTTTATTACTTCTGGGACCCTTGTACTAGTGAATAAAAACAAATCAAGGCCTTTCCACAATACCCAGAAGGGTTTATACGATGTGTTCCTTGATTCCAGGAAGAACTAGAAGGAAAACTTTCCAGGGTCCAGAGCCCTGTGTGTGGCAGATAAAAGTGGGTATCCTCCTCTCCTTCTGCAACACCCACTTGAGTGGTATCAGGCTTAATTTTAGATGGAACAGCATATACACAAAAGGACACTTCATATCTCTCCTGGGAGATGTTTCTCAGGACAGGTTGGGCCTTTGCTGCCATTGAAAAGAGAGCTAATGTCATGACACATTCTCTGGAAGACCAGCCAACATGCTGTTCTGAGAGTTACCATTGCCACAAGAGCCTCACCATTGTTGAGCAATTAAATCCTAGGATCCATTGTAATCAGATCCAAGCAGTTGTTGAGAGCCTTAGCTTTGATGGGATAAATCTCAGAGGTGACCCACCCAGCCTCATGTAGGGCTTTGTTGAACCTGTGCCTTTGGGGTTCAGATGCCCCTCTGAGTTCCTGTGTTACAAGGGACACTACAAATTTGTACACCTATAAAGGAGCCACCAGGGTCTGTGGTGGGGAAAGACTGGCCCAGGAAGTGCCCCATGAGTAGAGTATCTCCCCTGAGCTCCTGTGGGAAACCACACCTTTAAATTTTCCATAGAGATAAAAACGAGACGAGAAAGGGAGACCCAACCTCTGCAGAAGACAGTGGCCAGGGTTGGGGAAGAAGTCTGCCCTGTTCCCAAATCCACTGCTACAAAGTTTGGGGTGGCAGATTTGTCTGAAGGCCTGCATAACCCAAGCTAGTTGTTAACAGCTTCTTATGGAAGCCTAGAGACTCAGACTGCTCCTAGAGATCACCTGCAGTTCCCAACCCACAGGACACTGAGTTGTTCAGCCTCTTACTAACCTCAAGCTAGCTTCCCAGGGCTCCTAGAAAAAAACACTGAAATAGGATAGGTAGATGGGAAAAATATCAAGTTAATGTCTCTCTCTGTCTCTCTGTCTCTCTCTCTCTCTCTCTCTCCCCATCTCACACACAGAGACACCAACAAATCTATGTCAAAAGACAAGTGTAGACATGCAGTCATATCTTGTGTCACCTAGGGCATGGCTGATGATTTTCTAGACACATGCGTGTGTGTGCATTTTAAACATCACATCACCTATCAAGTCAGGGCATGTATGAGACCCAATAGCAAATATTTTTGTATTAGTGAATAAAAAGTCATAGTACCCTATTTGAACTTTGCCATACTTGATAATTGCCATATAATAATCTAATTCTGATACCTCAAAGGGCATGCATAGCATTTACTCAAATTGAGAAACAGAAATTAGGAAATCCATGAATTATAGTTTGACCACAAGCTAATAATTAATTTTGAGTAAATTGCTCAGCCTCTGTTTAATCATTTGTCCTTTTTCCAAAGCATTATAAAGTATGGCTAAATGTTGTTATCACTTACAGCTGTGATACAGGATATCCTACTTTTTCAGAGTTAGTGTGAAAATGCTGGAGTTTAGCAATACTGGTAATTAATTACAACATAACATCTTACAATTGGCAGAATTAGTCTTCAATAACCTGAAAAAATCATGTACTGATTTGTTCCTTAGAAGAAGGCTTTTTCTCAGGGCTGCTATGCAGATGAAAGATAGACGAAGTAATGCAATCTTAGTATTCCATAGCAAAGCACCTATCTCCTTGTAACCTTCCAAGGAACAATAGCGCTCATCTGATCTCATCTTATTGTTAAATGAGGACGCAAAAGCGAAGCCATTTGTCTGTGTTTACACAGCGATGTTCTTTACAACGTATTCCATTTTCAGTTTAGTTTTAATGATAAAAATATACTCTTACAAGATATGCTAGCAAAGATATAGTAAGGCAGAACCCTAATATACAGTACATTGTCTTTTATCCCTCTCCATTTTATATACTTTCTGCAATGTCTGTCTTTCAGAAAATAGTGTCTAGTGTTTATTCCTTTGTCTAAAAGGAGTAGGAAATTTGGCTCTAAAATCCCTCAGTGGGAACAATGTATCACCATCCAACATTAGCCTTCATCAATTCACCAGTGAATAAATGAATATGTTGATCATTGAAATATATAAGAGTATAAAATAGCTTCAATCATAAAAAAAGAAGCTCTGAGGGAAAAGAATCTACATTACCCTGGCAAATGCAAGGTCCTAAGTTCAATTCCCGGTACAAAAAAAAAAAAAAAGAATTTCCATTACTGTATACTTTCTATGTTCCACACACCCTACTATACTATTTTTAAAGTATGTGATTATCTCAACTCTGTTAGTTCAGTAATTTTTACAGATAAAGAAACTGAGACTCAGAAAGGGGAAGCACATTGGCCAACATGACATCATTGCTATGTGGTAGAGAAAAGCTTTAATGGTTTGCTTGACCACTTCACTTATCCATGCACATAACACATACACAGAAGGATATTCTTCAAAGGAACCTAAAGTTTAGGTAGTATAGATAATATCTTCCATGATAATTCCAAGGAGATATCATTATGTATACCCAGGAATGAGTCAATGATGAACCATGTCCAAATGGAGTCACATCTTATTGGAAAAGTGGGATGTACTGAGTCTTGATGATTTCGTAGGCAGATATGAGAGGGAAGGACATTTCATGTTGCGGAAATAGATTCTAACAGGGAATGTACTGCAAAGAAGCAAGAAGTCGTCCTGACTAAAAGGAAAGTTCCTTTTGGAAAGTCATGAAACTTTGGCAGAAAAAGAATTGCCTGTGGTGAGCACGGTGGTGCATGCCTTTGATAGTAGCACTCTGTGAGGCTGAGGCAGGAAGATCACAAGTTCTATCTCAGCCTGGGTAATTTATAGAGACCCTATCTCAAAATAAGAAAAAAAAAAAAAGATGTAACTCAGTGATAAAACTCTGGGTTGAATCCCCTGTTAAAAAATGTTGACTGCTGTGGTAGAAGACTGATTAATTCTTTGGGCAACAGTAGATTGTAACACTTTACTTAGAGATAAGTAGGAGAACCAGTGAGAAGAGACAGGAAGGGTATCTCAGATTATACTTCACTTGTTGAGGAATGAGTTGGTTATGTCATGATATTAACATAATAATAAGAAAAATGGATTTAAGAAACCCCCAATGTAAAGAGTACTGCTCCATAAAGACGTGGGAATTGACTACAAACTGGTAGAAAGACCGGGGATAATAAAGGTTATCCAAATGGTTATGTTTTGGTTCACTTGTTGAAGGTTCAATTGTTTAACATCTACTCTATACCTGGTGCTATTTGTGTTCCTTGGAGGCACAGCAGATGACCCAAGTTGACTCTATGCTGCAAGCAAGCTACACCCTCTCACTCTTGGCCAAGTGGTGCTGAATCTGGGGTTGAAAAGAATGGAGATCTCATGTGCACTATTATTTGAATAATTCTATTTGTCACACAGGAAGATACCCCAGTATGCCTGGTTGCTTCAAGAGGATTCTGAAATACTTCCTTTCTGTGAAATTCTTTAGGGTAGCACTTCACAAACTTTAATGTGCATACAAATCATGTGAGGATCATGTTAAAAATGCAGCTCTGGATTCAGTATATCTTCTGATTTGGTATACCTGAGATATACTAAGTTAATACCGATTCTGCATTTCTCAGCTCCAAGGTGCTGCTGCTGTTGCTGATCCTTGGACTTAACTTTAATGCTCTGGCATCATTATGTTATTAAATCTCCTATTGCCTTCTGTCATGGATGGTCATTAAAAACAACCATTTGGAAAGATGATGAAATCACAGAAGCTTAACCTCTGTGGGAAGAAAGACATGTAAAAAAATTGTTAATGTTATGGTTTGTGTCTGGATGTCCCCCCAAAGCCTCATGCAGTCATGGGGTGGGCTTCTAGAGTTTATGATTGTTCTATGGCCCAGTGCTGGGATTATGGGTGTGAGTGCTACACCTATCCTGGGGTGGGTAGTTTGCACACAATGTAAGGGAGGAAAAGAGGCTACTTGCTGCCACTCTCCCCTTTCTTACTCTTGCTGCTTTGGCTGTTTTCTGCTGCTATGAACTGTTACCCTCTGCCATGTGCCACTCTGCCTTGACCCAGCTGATTATAGACTGAAACTTTCACAGTGAGCTAAACAAACCTTTCCTTCTTTAATTCTGGGTGGGCATCAAGTATTTTGTCTCAGCAATGAGAGAAAAGTAACTAAGACTGTTATATAGCCAAGCATATGGCATTGATGGCTAAAAAGAAGAGCAAACATATTATGGGATGTGACTTCCAAATTGGGTGGTCCAAGAAAGTGTATTGAAGAAGTATAATTGTGAGAAGATTAGAATTATGGGAGAGAAAGGAGGAGAAAAAAATTCAAGTTTAGGAGATGGTATCAGTGTCATTTTATGCTGGTGACTGGATCTGCAACATATTTTGCCACACTATTGCATAGTTTCTCTCAGTACTCTGACCTCTCCAAATTTTGTGTTTCTTGGTTATTTCATTTTAATTTCATGCAAACTTTAGATCAACAGTGTTTCCTATAAAAGTCAAAATTGAGTTCATTTCATTAAATTTAAGGATTTGAAGAAGTATTGAGATTTTTCTAATGTTAAATCTTACTGTTGTTATGTCTTTTCACTTATTATATTCATTATGCTTCCCAGTAAAGGTTCACTAATTGTTGAGAATAGGTTTATTGGGGAGAGATTTCATATATATATATATATATACACACACATATATATATGTAATTCTTACTAATGATTTTCAGTGACTCTTACTTTTGTATGTTAGCATTATCTTTGCTTTAGGGGAAAATATTTTTTGTTAGGAATTATCTCTTATCCACTTTCTATCCCAAAGCATCATAACAACTAGAGTTTACTTCTTCCATTATATTTTCTAATCACTTATAATTTTTAATTTATATTATTGCTTATACATAAAAGATACTCCTGAAATCTGTATACTTAACATACACATTCATTTCATATACAATAAGTTTACTAAACTTCATTCATTTTAAAGTTTCAATGGATTCTTTTTTTAAACATAAATGATCAACTCATCCTAACATAAAAAAACTCTTCTCATTTGTACCTCATTTATATTTCTTACCTTATGGAACTAGCATGGACTTTAAAAAATATTTAATCACAATGTCTAATATAAATATCTCTGTCTTTTCTGGTTTTATATCTTGATCAATGTTATTAAATTATTATTTTATATATTTTCTATAAAAATAATTTGACATTTGGGTTGAATTATGATCCCAAAGAGTAATTCTGGAGTGTTATTAGATCTTAATGACTGAACTTTTCACGTCTTGAGGTTTTCTACTTTTGCTCCTTTCTTGAATTTTTCAAGGCAAAAATATAGGCAGCATTTTAATTTTAGTCCTCACAGTTCTAAAGTTCTTGCACATCAAAAAAGTGGTTAGATATAAAATTACTAGGTCACAACTTTTCCTTATAAAAGTCTTAAAACATTGGCTGCATTGACTTCTGCCTTTTAGAACAGTCTGAAGCTGACTATATCCTTTTGTAGGTCACACCCCTATTCTCTCCCTCCACCCATAAGTGAGTAAGAAGGAGAGTCACTTTGAGTGTCACTCTCAATCAAAAGGTGTCCATAAAGGGACACATCAGCTCCACTGTGCTTAGCTCCTTGGGATTTGGGCATTTCTATAGAGCTGGGGGGACCCATTGCATTTTCTCTGCAGCTTCTGCCTTTCCATTTTTCATTTTGGTGAAGATATGCTTACAGATACAAATGGGGACCAGAAGTCTGCCTAGTGGTAGGAAGTTCAAGAGAAAACAATGGTACAATCTAAGTTGTACCTCGAGACATGATGAATTTGCCAGGTCAAGGAAAAGGAAATGGGAACAATTCACTCAAAGAAACAGTAGGAATGGTAAAAAATGGTAGTTTTTCACAGGGGAACCACAGGTGCACAGAGGAGAACCTGGAGATGGGGCCGGCGGGTAGGACAGGACCAGATCAAACACCTTCAGGGACATAGGCATTAATCTGGGGGAAGTAACCATCCATCGCACTAGGGAACCGTACAAAGTGTAAAAAGTGCGAAAGAACCACCACAGCTGTACATCAGACTTGCTATGCAGGTGGTCGGCACTGAGTATGAACACGGACTTCCAGGATCGGAGATGAGATGAAGCCCTGGGGTTGGGCAGGAAAGGGAGCAGGGACAGATGAAGGGGAGGCTTTGGACTTGAACTGACAAGACACGTAAGAGATGCATAAATGGCATGAGATGGAGGAGCCAAGATGAGTGCCATTCTCTCAGCATGGGAAACTGGGATAGGAATGCCTGGGGAAATTAATTTTTAGGAAAAATAGTAAATTCCGCTTTGGACAGTGGCTGACTGTGGAATATCCAGAAGCTGTGTGGGATGAAGATGTAAATGGAAGTCTGGAGGCCAAAGATTTGGAGAGCACTCTGGCACGACCAAATTCAAGAGGCGTACAGAAATGGGGATGGGAAGGGGAGGGGGACAGAGACAGAGAGAGACAGAGACAGAGAGACGAGAAAGAGTGACAGAGAGACAGAGGCAGGATATGAAAAGTTGGGCAAGACAGGAAGGCAAGGCCAGACACCACAAGCGCGAGTAGGTCAAAAACTCACAAGAGTGACCAGCGAGTGAAAACAGACTTTAGGATGTGTAACCGAAGAAGTCAGATGTGCTCACCTCTTGAGGAGTCCCAGTTCACATGACAATGACTTTTAGAGAACCATGATGGGAGTTTTAAAAATTTCCTCCTACAAGGTGTAACTGAGGAAAAAGAGAAGTATGTAGGTAGTTTATATAGAGACAAGAATTCTTTTTGCTTGATCTGGAAGGATGGAGTTTAGGAATCAGCCCCAAAAGTAAGTTGGTGTATTCTGAGGCCTCAAGTTACTTTTTATGCCAGTTTCTTGACTGAACTGTTGGATCTACCTAAAATTCTGCAAATTATTGTTATATATAATTCTTTCTAAATATTTAAATCCCCGCTTCCAGGAAGGTGTTCAATTGTATTTTAAGACTTTCAGTTTTGATGATCCTCCTTGATAGAAAAAATCAGAATTTACATTCCCACCAAAAATGTAGAAGGGTATGGTACTCAGAATGGACAGTCCTCAAAAGCTAAAACTAGAAATTTCATTTGCCCCAGCTATTCTCCTTATAGATGTCTTCATCTATAAGAAGAGTTCAAGACATCATATTACAGTGATACATGCACACCTATGTTTAGAGCAACACAATTCACAGTAAACCTTAGAAGTGGCCTACACTGTATGTCCACCAATAGATGACTAGATAAAGGAAATGTGGTGTTTATATACTGTGGAGTACTACTTTTTAATAAAGAAGGATAAACTTGAGTCATTTATAGACAGTAGATGCATTTTGAGACCATAATTTTAAGTGGAATAAATCAGATACACAAGCTTAAATATTGCATGGTTTCTCTTATATGAGAAATCCAAATATAAACAAAGAGCAAAATAAAATATAGATAATAGAAAGTAGGAGATCTTTTTCAAAAGGGACAGGGACCAAGAGGTGGGGGAGGGGTGAGGGAAGGGCAGGAAAGGGATGAAAAAGAACTGAGGAGTGTTATGTACACATACCAACACCCTAAAGGAATGTAATCATTATATAACGCAAACATATATTAACAAAAAAAAAAAAAACCCTGAAAAGGAAAACCAAGAATTTCAGTGAAGTTAGCAGTCTAGTGTTGCATGATTTTGTCTGTCCTGTTCCCCTAAATCCTTTTTGGGGACTCAGGATATGTCTAGCAATAGTGAGTTAGCTCTGATGGACTGTGTTGATCTGCTTATAACAGAAATGCCTAGTTAAAAATTATCTTGATAAAGATAGAAAATATATTTCATTTAATCAGAAGAGCTGAGGCAGGCAAAATTTATAATGTTAATGTTTTATCATAATATCAAGGGATTTTCCTGTCATTTCACTCAGCTATCCTCAGTGTATGAGCTTGGCTTCCGTGATTGTCT
>NW_004955434.1:6341712-6374402 GCF_000276665.1 Chinchilla lanigera | reverse complement strand
TTTCTTTCTTTCTTTCTTTCTTTCTTTCTTTCTTTCTTTCTTTCTTTCTTTCTTTCCCTCTTTCTCTCTTTTTTTCTTTTTCTTTCTCTCTCTTTTCTCATTCTTTCTTTCTGTCTGTCTTTCTTTTTTCTCTCTTTCTTTCTTTCTTTCTTTCTTTCTTCCTTTCTTTCTTTCTTTCTTTTTTCTTCTTTCTTCCCCTCCTTCCCTGCCTCCCTGCCTTCTTATCTCCCCAATCCCTGCTTCCCTCCCTTCTTCCCTTCCTGCCTTTCTCTTTAAATTAATCAAAAGACCTTCTCCAGAAGCCCTGTGTAGTCTTCCACCTTAGTAGTATATTCTAGTAAAGAACAAGTGGTCTGAAACTATGCTGCCTGAGTTTGATTTCTGACTCCATTTACTTCTTTAAGGAAGTATTTTCATCTCTCTAGGTCTTAATTTCCTCACCTATAAGATTTAGTCATAGAACCTGCCTTATAGGCTGTTATTTGGTTTAGCATTAACATATACAAAGCACTTGGGAAAGTGTTTGGCATGTGTAGCACAAGATCAACAAATATTATCATTATGCATTTAATCTAACTGAGTTACATATTCATGCCTTAATTAGTCATTGTCAAAAAGAAGGGGGTTACTATGGTTGGTTGGAAAAACCCATGTTTATTCTTGAAATGGGGTATAAAGAGGCAGATCTGGAAGGGACATGTAAATGCAATGCTGCCACTGTCAACAAAGGCATGAGAAGGACAACAGGTGGCTCCTGGAGAGGAGACTGACACTGTCACATAATGTACAAAGTGCTATTTAGTTTCATTTGGGTCATTGTCAGTTTGCAGAGTAATGCTAAGAGAAGAAACTCCACATGCAGACTACTGTGCTTAGGATATACTGGTAATATATTGATCATATACATGTACTAACTCATGTGAACCTCATTAGGTGAAACATTAAAAACATTTAAGATACATAACAATTAGTTACAATATCATCTCAAATTAGGCTTTAAAATATCCTCAATTTCTCATTAATCTGCAAAGCTTTTCCTGCCTTCCTTTTTTTCATCTAATTCTCACAATAAGCAAGTAATGTACTAAGGACAGGCTTTATTACCGTGTTGCAGATGATGAGATTGAGGATTTGAGAACTCTAGTTCAAACCATCAGTACAGAAGCAAGAAGTCACAGAATTCAACCTCAATTTCAAATCATTTCCTACTAAGAAGTCATTTATCTATATCTTGGTGCCTTCCACAGAAAATAAAGACATCCTGAAATAATTTCTTCAACCATCATTAGCAGAGGTTCATTTCAATCCTATGGCTAAGAATTCAGCACAGTGTGCAAGGATATGCCAGTCTGTGTGAGCACAGAACTGACCATGATATTCTTAGCAGTGTACATAGGAGACGTGAACACATGCATGTGTACTTCAGCATTTTAGAGAAGGGTTATCTGGAGGTTTTTGGTATTATAAACATCCTTTCCTGGGCCTAATGTTAACTGCTAATTCATATTGTTTTTACTGAAGGTAGCAATGGGTTTTTGGCAATATCATTGCAGAAAAGCATGAGAAATATGTTTTCAGAAAGATCTGGTCACTTAAGAAAATAGTTTCATTCTATTTTTTAAAAATTTTTTTTGGTACTGGGAATCGAACTCAGGACCTTGTGCTTGCCAGGCAGGCACTTGTGCCACTGAACTATATCACCGGCCTGAAAATAGTTTCATTCTAAAAGGTAACACTTGGATAAATCTCCACAAAAGCATATAAAATTACTGTTGTTTTTTTTTATTTTTAAAAAAGCTATATCTTCAAAGGAATAGTTGGTAACCTTTTAAAAACCTTAACAATTTGACAGAAAGTAGTTGTCTATTTTATAACTATTTTATAAATAATGTAACACTGTTTTTAAATCATCATCATTTATATCAGAGACATTAAGTGTTTTTGCCAGAAGTTCCAGCCGGGGTCCCTGCCCTCTGGACATCTGATTAAATGCTTCTACACACCATTTCCATGGTTTGTGACAGTCTAGAGGTGTCCCTCAGATTTCTAGGTGTTTTTAGTGCTTTTGCTTTTAGATTTCATTTTTCTACATTATAAGTGTAGAAAATGGTACTTAAGGTCTACCCCCAAGTGAGCCAGGGATGGGTCCCCAGTCTCTCTACTAATTGCTAAAGAAAATATACACCCCCCCAACCCCAAACTTTCCTTAAACATTTCATCAGTCAAATGGCCCTTCTCAGGAAAGAGTAGTTCACAGGTTACACTTAGGACCATGAAGCTTTCCAGTGTCTTTCCAATTCCTATGTGGAATATATGGAATATCATTCTTCCTTTCTCAGATCCAGCATCTCTCTTATATCCAAGCACCCACCTCCTCACTTTCTACTCCCAGGCACTTGCCAGAGCATTTTCTCTTAATGATAGTATCTTCCTAGTCTGGGGTCAAATGTTAGTATCCAAATAGCATATTCCCACTTCTTTATACTTGTAATTTACCTTGTCTGGTGTTTGACCCACAGTTAAGCATACAATGAAGATATTATTAACAGTTTACTTTTGGACTGGGGATTAGCCCATTGCCTTTGGACTTGACTAGCATGCATGAGGCTCTGGGTGTGATCCTCAACACACATAAAAAAGTTGACTTGTCCTGAATTTTCTGCCTATTCTTTTCACAAATGAAATTATAACCTTGACCAGGGGTTGGCAAATAGCCTAAGAGCCAAATCCAATCACATCTTTTGTTACAATTTTGTCTATGGCTCTTTTGCTCTCACCACAACAGTGGAATTGAGTAGTTTTGACAGAGACCATATGGCTCACAAAGCTGAAAATACTTATGATCTGCATTTTCACAGGAAAAGTATGCCAACCTCTGATTTTGGCAAGTCCCTTGAAAATCCTTTACCTGTACCTAGGGCTTTAGAGTTCATAAGATGTCCACACATGTTACTTATCTTGATCTCCTACCACTTTGCTGTACCTGTTCTCCTCATTTTACACATGAGAACATTTGACAGTGACTAGCCCAAGATCACAGAGGTAGTGACGGTTGGGTTTAGTAAAAACCTCTCTGTAGGTGTCCTCCAGATAATATCCTTTAGAGAGGAGAGGAGAACTAATCTTCAGTTGAAAGAGGACAGATCCAGTTATCCTTCAGCTACTGTGATTCAGGAGTCTCCATTTTTGTCTGGTCCTATTGCATTCACTCCTGAATTCTTAAGGTAAATTTGCCAGGTCAGCTCCCCTACTCTAATCTGTCAGGAGGTAGCAGATGCTAGACTGGAGATGCAATAGCTGTAGATTAGTTCTTCTTAATGTTGGGCTTATCTGGAGTAGGACTGGAAGACACAGCAATGCTCCAGAGTCCAACAGCCAGGCACAGATGTGTGGGCACCCCAGAGCCCAGCTGCTGCCTGGCGCAGTTTTGTCCCTGGTTGAGATTGTCAGCATGGCCTTCTCACACTGAATTCAGTGCTTTTTCCAGTATATTAAGCAGACTGTTGAATAATGATAGCACAAATTAATGATTATGAGTTCAGTAGGAAAAGACAAAGGAAGGAGGGAAAAATTGGGTTGGTTTCCAAATCATCATTTCATTCCCTTTCTGTGGGTACATATGGCTCCTCATATTAAGTGAAGGGAGAGTCTAATTCCTTTTCTCTTGTATCTGGCTAGGGTTAGAGACAAAGCTGAGGTACACATACCAAAGGAGTCTTTTGTGATTATGCTAGAAAAAGCTGGCAGCTTCCACCTAGTTCTCTTTAAGGCTCACCCTAAGGTATTTCCTCTCAAAACCTACCTGCCATACTGTGAACAACAAAAGCTGAAGGTGTTCTAGTCAACAGTCTCAGCTTGTCTCTTAGCAGGCCACCAGCATCCACACCCGTGTGCGTGAGAATACCTTCTAGGATGGCTAGTCCAGTGGGGCCTAAAATAACTAAGAACTCACACACAAGAAGCCCCCAGACAACCCATAAAACTGTGAAAGTCAGTGCCTTGCTACTTCACATCACAATATTTTGGCATAATTTATGCATCTATAGATAACTTAATAAAAGTTGAGGAAGAAAAACATAATTGTATACAAAAGGAATGAAAATATTTTATGAAATCAGTCCATCCAATCTAGGAACCCACTGTTCCAACACAACCAAAACCAGAACTCCCTCCAGTCAGTGTGACTAAACAAGATTTCAGGCTTTTACCTCCTCTGCTCCTTTCATGTAAAGGGGTGTGGGTTGAAGTAGACGTGAAGGATGGGATGTAGAAGCATGGGAAGTTTATTTTAGTATCATAATGCATCAAAGTTATGCTGTTTATTAGCAAGAGAGGGTTTTCTGGTGTAGTTGCTTCAAGTGTAAGAATCCTGTCTTACTTATGGGAGATTCTGAAGATGAACAGAGTGAGATCTTGTGAAATACCTCAGCATAGAACCAGGAAGGAGGACCTCTAAGACTTTGACCTGGAGATGTGAGCCCCAGTTGAGGGAAGGACAAAAAAGTAGGAAAGGGAAGAGGAGTATTAGGGCAGCTTTGGGAGCTTGTGGATTTCCATCTGAGGTTGACTCATATAGCCTGAGGGCAACGTGATGGGAAGAGGGAAGAAATGTGTTACTCCATCTGTTCTTTAGGTGTATTCCAACTGGCTAACACAACAAGACTGCCTATGCAACTCACTCTATGCACCTTATTAAGTTCTCTGTGGTGTTTGGGTTTCACTGAGTTAGTTTCTGTCACCTGAAGAATGAGATTGGCCATCTTGAACAATGAGGGGTACCTGAAAACTTCTCCCTTCAATTTTATTCATTTTTTTTAATTTTTAAAGAGGAAAGGAACAAAAACAAAATACCAAAAACAAAGGCAACAAAGCAACGCAAAAACTATAAAAATGATACAGAATTTCCAAAACAAGATGATAGGAAACCAACAGTGGTTGTTATATTACTTACTGTTATTTTCAAAGTAGTTGCTCAGATTACCAGATGTAGGTATGCAAGATTGATCAAGCAATTAAACACTAACTGTTCCTTGCAATAAACCAATAGAAATTGGTAGTACAATTATCTTAGCTATCTTGTGTGTATGTGTGTGTGCGCGTGTGTGTGTGTATAATTTCCCTTCCTTCTTTCTTTCTTTTCCTCTTTCCTTCATCCCAGTTGTTCTTTCCTACATTATATTGTCTCCTTAGTTTAAGAACCTGAAAGAGTAAATAAAACTGAAAGGTACAATAGATATTTTGAAAGGGAAAGAAACTCCCTTCAACTTTAGAAGGATTACAGATATCCCACCATTAAAATGCTTGTGTGTGTGTGTGTGTGTGTGTGTGTGTGTGTGTGTGTGTATTTTCAAGAACAAGGTCAATTTTCTGCAAGTAGAATGATACATGCCGGTCTTCGCTCCTCTCATCTCCTACTCCCACAAGAAGCTGGATGCCCTTACTTTCTCTCTCCCTCTCTGCAGGTGCTGGCTGTGCCCCTCTGCACTCACCCAGCTCTATTTTGTGCTCATTTCTACCTGGCTCTGCATGGGAAACAGAGCTAAGTTACAGGATCTTCATCAGTAGGCTCCCTTGCCCTCTATCTGGTTGAGCTCAACCTATGGGCAGCTCCAGAGAGAGATCGAGGGAGGGATAAAAGTGAGATCAGGATATTTATTCCCCTGGATGTCTCTCTGTGGGGTCGCTTGGGCCAGTGGTATCCTTTGCCTAAATGACCCAGCTCCTGTGATGGCAACTCTTTCTCATTTTGGGTTCCAGTAACTTCCCCCTTGTCTCTTCTCTTAGGCAAAGGGCTGGTAACAGCTGTGCTTTTATTAGCCCAGGATGCGGCACTAACCCTTGTGGCTTCCCCACCACTCTGTAAATAGTTCCTTTATTAAATTCTCCGGGAAGGATCCTAATTTGAGCATGCCAGCTATTTCCTGCTGGGAACCTGACTGATACACTATTCTACATGGCTGGCCATTTATGTCTCAATATAAATTTAGTTCAAAGTTTTCCTTTTCCTGGGATATCTGCAATTTTAACTCCAACTATGGCAATAAAAGAACCTGGGTCCCCAGAAACTTTATGGGTAAACAATCAGGTGAAGTTTGCATTGGTGGGAGAGGAGAGGTCAAAGAAATAAAAATCTGCCTCTCATGGACTGAATCTAAAGGTGATCAGTTCATTTATTGTACTATTATTTATATAATGCCTGGATCTTACCCTTAGGAGAGCATTATCATGCAGTAATGGCGAAGTGAGGGTGGAGGGTTAGCTGCCCTCTGCCTGGCTGGACTGAGACAAAAGATGGATCCCTGGGGATCCAGTGGTGTGAGGAGAGGCATGACTACATATTTCACTTCATGAAGTAGAAAAATAGACTCTCCATGTAATTTCGGTCTTCTCTGTAGTGATGTTTGTTAGTTCTAGAAACACCAAATTCTTAAAAAAATTGGGTAATGTTGGTGATGCTCTTCAAGGTCTTTGAAATAATTCCTGACTTCTTAACTGAAGATCTCAACAGTACAGAGGGAAGAGAAACGTTAGATCACATTGTGTGTCCCAAGTGTCCTACTGATGTTTAGAAAGCAATATCCAAAAATTTACCCTCACATTCAATGTCCCCTGGTTCAGGTCAAGGCTTCTTTTTCAACTTTACTTCTACCTCTAGCCCCTTTCTCCCCTTTGTGTTATTTCTCCATGCAGCTTAAGCTTCAGCAGTACCCATGAACTTCCTGATTCCCAAGCAGTGTACAGTTTCCCACCTCAGGGCCTTTGCTCAGCTTCTCTGCCAGCTGGAAATGTTTTCCTTTACCTACCCAGCCCTCCCTCTGTACGGTGAACTCCAGGAGGAAAGGACACTTGATTTCTTCATTCTGTGAATCCCTTCTGCATAAAACAATCTAAGTCTCCCCCAAAGAATTTGTGAAGTAAAGCAAAGTAGCTGATCCAAATGGCAACTTTTCAGGAACTGTTTCTAATTTTCTTCGCTTGAGAAAAACAGGCAACTTGAGGCTCAAAAATAAGAGGGTTATACCACAAGGATTCCATAGTGTTTAATCCTTAACTCTTCCTTTTCAATGTAACATTTACTTGTCCATTTCTCCCACTATGCATTTACGTCTCTCTATTATATCACATTTCTTTTCATGCATAATGACAAGAACATGGATGCAGTCTTGATTAACAGAAATCTTTAACATTGCTATTTTCAAGCAATAAGTGCTACATAAATGTAGACTCTGTTGAGGATTGATAATATGTGAAGTCTTCAGGGTGCTTTGGGGCAGAGAACAGTATCTTTGATTGTTTCTCTGTATTCATCAGGGCAAAGAAGTAGGGCAAGTGGATCTAGAAGAGAGAAAGGAATCAGAGAGGTAAAGTTCAAAGTTTAAATAACGTTGTTTTTTTTCAGATGGAGAAAAAATCCAGTCTTCTCATGTCAGATGTTCCAAGAGATTCTTTCAGCAAGGAGTTAAGGTTGGACATGGCCCAGAGCCTAGAGAAGTCTCATGGGACGCCAGAGAAAGGCAATGAATGAGGCAGCATGGAAAATGTTACTTCCAAATTTCAGAGTTATTCCCCAAAGATGAGCTCCAGCTCTAACATTTACCCTGTACCTTTTAATAGCATTTGGGGAGTCATTAAAAGCTTTTGGTGTCACTATTTTAATTAAGAGTGAACGTTCTACATGGGCCAGACATGGTAAGGCTGTCTGCAGTGATCTTTGGGGAGAAATGGAATGTCAAATAAATGTGGGCCCTTAGCTACTTACCAAGGGGCCCAGAACCCCTTACTGAAAGCATGTTTTGAATGAAAACCTCAGCTAGCAAGAGAAGTGAAACTGGCACACTAACGTAGACGCTTGCTGCTTCCTCTTAAAGTCTGGCTTTTTATCTGCACTGACCACTCATGTTCACTAAAATTCCAGAATACATAGTAAAACAATTAAAGTGTTTACATATTTTGATAAACATTGCAAAAGCATGTTGAAATTGAACATATAAACTAAACCTCAATTGTAAAATATGATTTATGACAGCATCTTTCACCTTTGGAATCTTAACATTTAAGCTTCATCCTTGGATGCTTTGCTTATATAGTTCATGTAATTTTGCAATCAGTGAGGTAATAAAATTACCTTCTTTCAGGACTGCACAACTTATTTCTTTTCCACAAACTTTGAAAGTAACTTGAAAGTGTGTTACTTTTTACCTCTCATCACCTTTGTGATAAAGCAACCTTCTTTGCAAAACCCTAATTTATTAAAAGACGCACTTGCTGAATGAGCACATTCCGTAGCATAACCACATTCTTGCAGCTTTGGAGGGGATCCAGGGATATTTACTTTAAGTACAGTGCAAACTTACTATCATAAAATATTGTGTGCAAAACATTTCCCAATAACTGTCTACATTAGGATGTTATGTAGTTAGCCATTACTACTCTACCCAGGGTACACTATATCAGAAAAAAAACTCTAAACTTTAACTATTTCCTCCTTTGGGATCTGAGGAATCACTTTGAACAGATTAATGTGTGATATATTGTATGCTATATAAAAATGGCAGTTGGATGCAGATTTTAGTATGCTGCCCTTTATAGCTAGCTATGTCCATGGAAACATGGAACCAGGAACACAAGCCTGTAATGACTATATATATATAGTCTTTGGTATGCTAAAACCCAAGTCAAACCAAACCAAAATCTAAACTTCAAAATCAAAAAATAAAACAAAATAATTTACATTGGACTTTGCATGGTCTCAAAGTACCACGTGCAGGAAATACCTCCAGAGCTGCAGACACTACTGTGTTAATGTCTTTGATTACTTTCATATGGTATACTTGGAATTGTTAAAACACAGCTGCCACACATCAGAAGGTACTAGAAACAATCTGTTGGACAATACAGCAAAGTGGCAGTAAATGAACTTCAGAAAAGCCACATGCTGGTTACTAGGAGAGGATTTACATAAAAAAGGAAAAGCAGCAGAAATTCTAAAATTGCCAAACACATCAAGAAATATCCCCAAAGTCACTGACCTTTTGAGCTCTTAAATGTCCATCAATATTCAAGTTTCTATGGTTTTCCTAGAGAGAAAAAAATTAGCAGCTCCTCAATATTGATTATTATAGTTGTTCCTTTTCAGAAAGTTTTCTTTTGTAAGAGGACAGTTTTGGAGGACTAATTCCCATCCAAAGAGCAGACTTGCCTACCAAGAGGAAATCTCAAGTGATAACTTGCTTTGTGTCCCAGTGTTTCAGAGCTGTGACACCTCATCAAGCATAGATAGTACCTGTTCTATTCTTAAAACTTTCCAATGAAGACAATTCAGCAGTGTATCCTAGAAGCTCACATGATATCAAGTTCTTCACCTAGAAGGATTTGGAAAACATTAGCCAGGATCCCAGTGGGTAGGCAAGTTAATGAAATACATGAGAGGGACTTAAATTCTGCCTAAAAATCTCCTGATAAAACATTTCTTAAAAATGCATAATTTTGGGGATCAGAGGTTTTTGTTTTTTGTTTTGTTTTTTTTTTTTGGTTTTTCTCCAGTACCAGGAACCGAACTCATGACCTTGCGCTTGCCAGGCAGGCGCTTTTGCCACTGAGCTAAATCCCCAGCCCTGGAGATCAGAGTTTCAATATGTTATACAGATGATTTTAGTGATCAGTAGAGAAAACTGATTATCCAAATTGCTGATTAGTGATGTGCTGTTTTAGCAATATTGGGTTAGAAAAGGACAATTCAGAATGGTTGAGACATCTGATGTTTCATCAAAATGAATGTTAAAGAATTGATTTGTGAAAGGCCTTAATGTACAAAGACGCTGGAGACATGAACTTGACGATTTATCAACACATAAAAAGTCAAGGCAACCAATCTCCTTGTTCCCATTTACCTGGGAATAAACAGGAAAAAAATGTGGATGTGTTTTTCTATGCTGATCTATGATGAATAATTCTCTCAATTGCAGACAAATTGACAACAAATGTTTTTTTTTTTTGCCTGTAAAGGTGGAAATTTTTATTTTACAGAGAAAAAAATCGAAAACAAAATAATAACAACAAAGACAAAAACAACACAAAGACAATAAAAACGATACAGAATTTCAAAATAAGATGATAGGAAATTAATAATGGTTGCTACATGACAATACATGTTTAATTGGTTCACTGGTTCAGAAGAGCAGTTCTTAGGTGCCAAGCAGCAGCATGCTGGGGAAAATACTGTAGAAGGAAATAAGACAGACAAGCAACCTTGTTTCTTTGCTGCTGACGTGTTGGACATACACAGGGCACAGATAAGTAACTAACAAGAATTCCAACAAGCTAATTTGAGCTAATGATAAATTCCATTAAAAATGACTACATGATGTGAGAGAGTGACTGTGGGTAAAGTGATGTGCTAAAAAGCTATGCTGTCAGCAAAAGGCTGTCTGAGGAAGTAGCATTTAAGCTGAGAGCTGAATGACAAGAAGGAGCCAATTTGGAAAGCTGCAAGGGAGAACCTTCCTCAGCAAAAGAAGAGCAAGTCCAAAGACCCCTACGTATGAGCAGCCTGGATGTTCAAGGAACACACGAAGCCACTGAGACCAGAGCTAAAGGGCAAGACATGCTGTACTTTTATTTAAGCAGTCTGCATGTTTTTAGATTTCAGAGTTTCAGTACTTTGAGGACATTTTAAATCATGTCTGATTATGGATATAATTTTTTTTTACCTATTGGCCTATTAGAGAAAACATCTGTTTCCTCAGAAGTAAGACTGTATCATTACTCATGTTTTGCTGGCTCTTGCTGTAGCATGCAAATCCTGGATCCCAGTGCTCTACAGAGTCCTCCTCCTTATTTCAGGCATCCCCAAAGGCCCCAGGGGTAACTCACATATGCTAACAAATTAATGCTTCCGTTACCGTGTGCCTCCACAATCACTCCTCTCCTTCAGGCCCTTGCCATTCTGTGGGAGGTGCTCCATCTGCTGATCTGTGTGTCTCTACCTGGAACAGTAACCATCTCTTCTGGATATGGCTCATTTCTTTGCCTCCAAGAATAGCACTTGCATCTTCAAAGGGTGAGGAAGATAAGCCCCTGGGGTACACAAACTGCAAGGGATTTTTGGAAAGTAGAAGAAAATGATTCTTTTGAGACATCATCCTGTAGAAGGTCTTAAAATTGTTGCTACTTGTGCCCACTGTTTTACAGTTTAGAGACAGTTCTAGCATGTCCTGCTGACAATGAGCCCCCACCCTGCCACCTACCTAACTACTACTAGGCAGTTGTGTGCAGTTCTAGACAGGAGGCCAAATACAACAGGGACCACCACTACTTTGTTGTCAGATCCACTCCTTGCTTTAACAAGTACAGCACTTGGTGTCCAGGTATTGCCTTTCTAAGTAGATCTCTGTCTTGGGAATTATGCAACTATGGACTTGATCAGACAATTCTTTCCAGTTCCTCCATGTGCCCAGACATTGCTGATCTGCAAGAGTGGACACAATTTTCTCTTGATTTTCTATCCCATGGGCATATATTTCCACTCAGTCAAAGTCTCCACCATTGTCACTCTGTCAAAGTCTCCACCATTGTCACACTTACAGGCACATGGAGTCCAGCAGTGAGAGTGACTGCCCCTTGCTTAAGTCCCTCAGTCAACTTACAGCAGTTCAAACTCTGGAAGACTTCTTAGTGTCTCCCGTGAGAAGATCTTCAGCAATGCTAGAACCTCTTCCAGGCCTACAGGGATTTTTTTCAGGCACATATATGATACTTTTTGTTCTAAAGTTCTTTTCTGAGATTCTATTTCTCTACAAGTAACAGTTGTTCAGAGTTGCAGAGCAATGCCTTGAAGGTACTATCTGGACAGATGGAAAGGCCAGTTCACAAGGGTACTGCCCCAGCCTCACATTCTTTGTGTTGCAGTTGATGCCAAACCTCTAGCTCACATCCTTTAAGAGTACATTCTCCATGATTTATTCCTAATTTGTAACATAGGTTCATTCAATGAATGCCCAGTCTTGTAGCATTTAGGATAGGAAGGGCTACTCCATAGAATTGTGCATTTTGTGAGTGTACAAATGTACAAAAGGATTGTGGGTCTGCTCCATGTTTGCTAAGCTGTGCCTAATAAAAGGCAATCAGGTGCAAAAAATGTATTTCCTTGCAACTTGGCTTTTCTGATCGGGGTGGATTTTTTTGGTAATTTTCACAGTGACAGTTTATGCTGCCCTGACAGGCATTGGCAGTTCAGGTTCATTTCATTTATTACCCTTTGGGAACTGGCCTAGAATATCCATAGTCTCTTTCCTCCCAACATAACACCAATTTCCAGGGACAAGATAGACTATCCCCATGTCTGTTTCCCTATGTATGTATTCTAATAGAGTCTATCATTCAGAGACCCAGAGTGTCTCCTGCTCAAAGAATCCTAGGTGTTATTCAAATTCTCTGATGAAAAGGTTATTTAATCTGGTACCTTAGAATGGAAAGTGGGCACCTTCACAGCACCCCAGGTAGAATGATGAGCATTTTACCATGACTCCAGAGACTCTGTGAGAATTATAAAATGGCTTTCTTTTCCTTTGGGGAAGTAATGGAGATTTCCATAAATCATGAGCATCAGTCTGGGGTTCCACAGCTTCAACTGATTAGGAGTCTGGCAGTGGAGGTGAGAATATGCCCTTGGCTTTGGTCTAGTACCTTCATCAAAAATTTCTAATAGTGGAGAAAAACACACACTCCTTTTTAATAAGCCCTTTTTACTACATACTATTGCAAAACTGTAGGCTGCTATAGGTGCTTCCTCTTCCTCTGAGTTTCTCAGACTCCTTAAGGAGTACAGTCAATGATTTTAGGAATAAGCAGCATAATTCATAAGCACTACCTGTCTTGTTCTTCTAATACAGGTCCCTGTGTTGGGTGTGTGGAATCATGTCTGATGGCCACTTTTGCCTCTTTCACTAAATAGTGACACATTTGTCCAACTGCCTTACTAGGGAGACTGCAGTCTCTGATGGGCCCAGCTGCTGCTTTGGCAGACCACTACCCTCACAGATCCTGTGCTGCCAGTGCCCAAGTACTCATGAGAAGCCACAGCTGTTCAGAATCCCATTGTGAAACAGAGGCTAGGCTTTTCTTCTCCTTATCCTTCTCTTACACTAGAGGGTTCCCAAACCAGTACTCCGTGTGGCTAAAACCATAGAATCGATCTCAAGAGCAGCCATATCCATTTTTCCTTACAAAACCCAACTCTCCTTAGGACTCAGACATCAAGTATGGGACTAGGCCAGGAGCTAATCCAAGTGACAGATGCTCTGATGTATTAATAATCACCCCTCTCTGGCTCTGATCCTAACTGAGCTTGTGCTTCATTCTCTCTTCCATTAGGATGATATCTTCCCAGGAAACTCCTTAGCTCATCATACAAATTGACTGATTGCAGCCCATGTGCCAGATTCACAAAGCTTTCTCCACCCCTATCCTATACATATACTTTCCAAGAGCGATTAGGTCATATGTTTTTTGCTACTTGCTATTACTATGTCGAATTGTTTTAGAAGAGAATTTGAAATATTCAACTACTTGGCAATATCGTAAGTGACAAAATACATTAATGAGAGACTCAATCAGTAATTCTCTCCCATATCCCATTATGCAGGAATGTTTCAAAAGGTTATAATTAGGATTAATTTGTTTGGTGGTTAATGAGGTCATCATGAATCCAAAATGTGAAGTAAAAAGTTAGCATGCTTCTTCATTTGTATTCAAGAATATGTGTAGTTGATGAGTAGTAAAACATCTGAATTTAAGTGGAATTCATAATTGTTTCAAAAAGCTTAAGCTCCATCATTAAGTAAAAGTACCACTATTCTCAGATGGGCATTGGTACAGGTGCATATTGTGGGTTTATGCGTTTAAGCTTCAGAGGCCTATCCCTACCAAATGCATTCTAGAAGATTCACAGTAAAATTTTTAAATGGAAGAAGTGAGATATAATGATTTCAATGCTTATGCTATTAGTGAGCAAATTTAATGGATTCATAGCCATGTGACTCAGTGTTAGAACAATAGTTCCCAACTTTTTAAAAAATATCTTTTATCCAACCTCTAAAATTCTTGCAAATTTGAGTGAACTGAAAAGTAACATATGCCCAGAAGTATGTTAGTAAATGTTCAATAACTGGCTTTCCAAGAAGGTGGGTAGGAAACATCCTAATTTGTACCAATTTTCCCATTTCCATGGTACACATATTCCTGTCACCTGTAATTACAACGTAGAATCAGGATAAAATCACAGTAGCAAAGTGTTATATAGTATTCAAGTCACACAAGCACAGTAGATTAAGTAACCTCTAAAGCACAGATAAGAGTTAAAAGTAGTAGACTAATAAAGAAGTGATGGGTCTTATTTTTCTACTTTGTTACTGATATAAGTTGTTTAAATATAAGGTGATATAATTTCATTTTAATAATGGTTATGCTTAATAAATAGCTCACAAAGTCCCTGAAAGTTTAACAGATAATTTTCACAGCCAACATGTGCTGATTCCAATATGCCACTGAATATCCCAAGTCTCAGAACAGAAATGATTTCATTTTAGAAATTTATTTAGACATAAAGCCCCTAGAAGGGAACCGTCTCAGGTACTTTTGTTCTTATCCTGATGGATACAGGATCTCCACCATCATTATAGTAAAATCTTAATTAGTTAGAAATTTTTTTTAAAATAATCTTTTAAGTTAAATAATTTTATTTCTTAGAAGTAGTTAACTTGTTTTTAAGGTGGATTTTGTGTTTATCCAAAAATCTTTAAATTGAAAATATTGAAATACTGGGAGGGGGCATACTGGGGCTTGAGACCAGGGCCTCTGTATTGAGCTATATCCACAGCCCTTTAAAATTTTTTTTTTAAATTTTGAGGCAAGGTTTCCTTAAGTTGCTAAATTATCAAGGCTGGACTTGAACTTGAAATCTTCCCTCAGCCTTACAGACTGCTGGGATTATAACCATGTGTCACCATCCCCAGCTATACAGCAACATGTAGTTTTTGAGGTAGACACGATACATTTTGTATATAGCATAAAGAGACAAGCAAAAGTTCAAATGAAAATAGAAGAGCAAGCCTCAGTGTCTTGGTTACTTTTCTCTCGTTGCTGGGACAAAATACCTGACACCCACAATTACGGAAGGAAAGGTTTATTTCACTTACAGTTTGTGGAGGTTTCAGTCCATACTTGGCAGATTACAAGGCAGGGTGGCACATGGCAGAGGGCTACATCTCATGGCGGCAGAACACAGCAAAGCAACAAGCACCCACAAGTGCGGAATGGCCTCAAGCACCCTCTTCCTTTCCCTTACACATGCAAACTATCCACCCCAGGGCGGGTGTAGCTCTCACACCCATAATCAATCAAACCTTAAAAGCCTGCCCCACGACCACATGAGGCTTTGGGGGGACACACAAACACAAACCATAACACTTAGTAAGGGGAAGATAACCTGACAGCATGTTCTAGATCAGCAACTTGGCCCTGCGCTGGCTACTCAGAGACTGGTCCCTTACTGTCAGGTGGCCCATCTTAAGCTTTTCAGTAGACACAACACACCTGGCACAAGAGGCTCTGCATACACAGACATGCATGTTCTTGGCTTGATCAGTCTCATCTCTTTCCTTAGGAATTTGAGGTGCATGGAAGAAATAATGTGTCCAGTTAGTGATGGAAGTTAAAGCTAAAACAAGGTCATGAGGCAGCACCTGGCAATGTCAGTTGTAAGTAGAAACCATGAGCAACCTGAGCACAAAGGATGATGTGCATAGCAAAGAAGCAGGCAGGTTTTTAAGAGCAGAAAATGAGTAGCTAGTCCCCAACTGATCTAAGTCCTTGTTAGCAGGCCAGTTCCAAACCACATGGAATCTTTTTAATAAACCCAGGTAGAAATTAAGAGAGACTATTTTACAGGGTACACATCACATCATAGGTAAAATCATAATTGTACATAAGGAGAAAATAAATATAATCCTACCATTAAGTTTTTGGTGATATTTGCTGTGTAGAACCTTAAAAATGTTAAGCAGAAGAATAACAAAAGTTTTCAATGGGAACTTCATAAATGAAGCAGAACATGCCTCAAATAGTCATTCTTAGATTAATCCTTAACTGTAATAGCTTCAATTTATTAAATAATTCAAAGAATAAATTTTATTACAAGTTGCATATCCATGGCTCAGGTATGCAGTTTTTCAAGAATTTAACCTGAAATAAAAGTTAGAAAATCTTTGAGAGCCCCTCAAATATCAATTATGAAAGCAGTTTGTGACAAAAATTGTAAGATAGTTTCCTACAATTGTAGTCTTCAGTGGTGTTCCATGCAACTATTGTTGTTTCTCCTAATGACATTTAGAGAAGGCACTAACTTGAAAGAGAACTCTAAAGAAATCAGCATTTTCATGGGAGCTTGCAGAAGACACTAATAGAAAGCTAGAGGAACTAAACAAGATGATGCAAAATTTGAATGACCAGTTCACCAAAGAATTAGAGTGCAAGAGTAGGTTTCAATCAATCCAAAAGACTAAAAGTCATATTGAAAGAATACAGTGATAGCTCAGTTTTCAAATAAGATGGAACTTTCCACGACTCAAACAGCAAGGTTTGCAAAATATTTGCTCAGTGTTTGTAATTTTTGCTGGATAGTCGAACTGAAAATCTGACTTGGAAAAACATGTATGGGCACATATCACCACAGATACCAAGGAGTGATGTTTCAGTCTAAGCATTGCTTTCACCCAGAAAATGGACAGTTCTTGGGTTAGTGCATTAAAACATTCATCATTGTGGGGGTTTGCACTTTATTTGTATAAAATATCATAAACCATGGCTCCAAAGAAAGTTAGTGATACTAGCAGTAAAGCTAAGAGGAAAACTATAAGTAAGAACCATGATAGAGTTAAAGGAAAAAAATCATTGCAAGATTTGTTACCATTGTTTCCAGTCCTGGAAAAATAAATTTATAAGTATAATTGTTGGGCCCCAGAACCTATTGTTTGGTTTTCTATTGTTTCTTATGGGAAGAATATGGTCAGTTCTCAAACGTTTTGATGTTCAAACAGGAATTTGGAATGAATTGAGTTCAAAAATTGAGATATCACTTTAGGGGCAGCAGAATGGACCAGTGTGAAGATAGAATTTCAGAACTAGAAGACAATGATGGCTTTAAATACCAGATACTCAAAGACATTTTAAAAACAAGAGAAAATGAAAAATTAATCCAACAACTCCTAGATGATGCACAGGAGACTAATGTAAGAATAACTGGAGTAAGTGAAAAGTCATAAGACAACACAAATGGCATAAAAACTGGTTCAGAGAAATAATGGCAGAAAACTTTCCAAATATAGGGAAAGAAATAACTGCCCAGTAAGTGAGGCATATAGAACACCAAATAGCCATGACCCAAAAAGAAGCACTCGACACCACATTATGCTCAAAATTCTAGAAATCCATCACAGGGACAAAAATCTTAAAAGCTGTTAGAGAAAGGCAACAACTCACAACAAATCAAGGTAAACCCATTAGAATAACAGTAGTTTTCTCTACACAAACCTCAAAGGCCAGGAGGGCTTGGAGTGTTTCAAGCTCATAAAAGATATCAACTTCTAACCATGACTTATATACCCTGCAAAATTTTCCTTTACAATTGATGGAGAAATAAGGTATTTCCATGACAAGAAGCACCTCAGGAAATTCATGACCACCAAACCACGATTACAAAAAATTTTCCAGGATATCCTAGAAAGAGACAATGAAGCCAACAATTTCAGGAAGTCAAAAAGAATAAATATACCTGGTGGGATGAGCAGGTAAGCAAAAGGGGGGAAATAAGGAAATGAGCAACAGGAAAATAATGCCATGACAGGAATAAATAACTCAATCATAGTATTAACTCTCAATGTGAATGGTCTCAGTTCCCCAGTCAAGACACAGACTGGAAAAATGAATCAAGAAAGAAGACCCGCAATATGCAACATAAAAATGCATTTAATTCAAAAGATACTCACAGATTAAAAATTAAAGGGTAGAAACCAATATTCCATGCAATTCTAACTTAGAAAACAGCACAAGCTGCTATCCTAGTTTCAGACAAAGTAGATTTCAAGCTAAGATTGATCAGAAGATACAAAGGTCACTACATGTTAGTTAAGGAAATGATTCAATAAGAAGAATTAATAATTATAAACATATGCACATCAGATACTGGCATGACCAACTTCGTAAAGCAAACACCAATGGACATGAAAAATTGATAAATTCCGACACAATAGTAATGGCAGACCTCAGCACCTCACTGTCACAAATGAACACATCAATTAAACAAAAAAATCAATAAAGAAATATTAGAGTCGAACCAAACCTTCCAAAAATGGATTTAATAGATATCTACAGAGTGTTCCATCCAACAATAGATACACATTCTTCTTAGGAGCACATGAGACTTTCTCCAAAATGACCACATCCTAGCCAATAAAGCATGCTCAAGTAAATGCAAAAGAATCAAAATTATTCCATGTATATGATCAGATCATGATATAATAAAACTAGAAATCAATGAAAAAGAAACCACATAAACTATGCAAACACATGGAACCTAAACAATAATCTCTTCAATTAATCAATAGATCACAGATAAAATTAAAGAAGAAATTAGACAGTTTCTACAGTCAAATGATAATGCAGTACAACACTGGAACCTATGGGGTACAATGAAAGCAGACCTAAGAGGGAAGTTGGTAGGAGTAAACTGTCACATCAGAAAGCCAGAATGAACTCAATTAAATAACCTAATGATGCACCTCAAGGTCGTAGAAAAACAACATCAAAACCCAAAGCTAATACAAGGAAAAAAATATAAAGATCAGTCAGAAATTAATGAAATTGAGACAAAAATAATACAAAGAATCAATGAATCAAAGAATTAGTTCTCTGAAAGATTAAACAAAACATACAAACCCCTCTCTCAGAGATAGTGAACCTTTTAGAGGTGAGTGCCCAAACTGCAACCCCAAACCTACTCTTTTATCACAAAGTGCCAACACTTCAATTATACCCAAATATTGAGGTTTTTGTTTATAAGGAAAAAAATAACACATACATTAACATCTTTTTTCTTCACAGATAAACATACAACATAGGTGCCACAGCTTTGCCCTAGCTAGCTTACCAAAATAAGGAAAAGGACAAAAACCCATTCAATTAGACATTAAAAAGGTGAACTCACAATGAATTCTGCTGAAATTCACAAGATGATCAGTAACTACTTTGAGAAATTGTACTCTAATAAAACCTAAAATTCAGAGGAAATGGATATATTCCTAGTTACATATGAAAAGCAGAACCAAGAAGATACATATATAAAGATCCGATTATGCCAATAGCAATCAGGAAAATTGGAGAATAAAAATAGTACCAAGTAAGAAAAGCCAAGGTCCCAATAAATTCACTCCTGAATTCTGTAATAAGTTTAGAGAAGATCTAACTACAATACTCCTCAAATTCTTTAAAGAAATCAAAAAGGAAGCAGTACTCCCAAAGTTATTTCTGGAAGCTACCATTACCCTAATTCCAAAACCAGAAAAGGCCCTAACCAAAAAAGGGAACTACAGGGCAATCTCCTTCATTAACATAGGTGCAAAAATTCTCAATAAGATACTCACAAACCGAATGCAGCAAATCATCAAAAAGATCATACACCTTACATTGAAGATATCAATATGTAATACAATAAGCATTGTTAATTCCCTACCACTCTGTTTGTAACTCTGTAATGTCTGTACTGATCCTTTGCTATTTTGTAAAATGTTGTTGATCTGTTAGTATTTTCCTCCTTTTATTTCTAAAAAAAAAAAAAAAAGAAAAAAAATCATACACCTTGACCAAGTAGGATTCATTTCAGGAATGCAGGGATGGTTCAACACCCACAAATCAATAAATGTAAGACACCACATAAACAGAAGCCAGGAAAAAAAGTGACCATCTCAATAGACGCAAAAAGAGCATTTGACAAAAATTCACCACTGATTTATGATAAAAAATACTAGGAAAAATAGTAATAGAAGGTCTTTATCTCAACCTGATAAAAACCATCGATGAGAAACCAACTGCCAACATCATACTAAATAGAAGTTGAAAGCTTTCCCTCTAAAATCAAGAACAAGACAAAGATGTCGGCTATCACCACTTCTGTTTAATATAGTTCATGAAACATTAGCTACAGCAATAAAACAAGAGACAGAAATACAAGGGATAGGGAAGGAAGACGTAATATCATCATTTCTTGCTGACAGAACCTCTATATAGAAGACCCCAAAAACTACACTAAAGACTCCTAGAACTAATATCTAAATTCAGCAATACAGCAAGATGTAAAGTCAACACCCCAAAATTTAGTAACAGTCCTGTACACTAATAACAAACTCACTGAGAGGGAAGTTAGGGAAACAAAGCCTGCACAACAGCATCAAGAAAAATGAAATACTTAGGGATTAACCTAACCAAAGAAGTGAGAGATATCCATAACAAAATCTATAGTACTCTGGAAATGAAGTTGAAGAAGATATCAGAAAATAGAAAGATATCCCCATGTTTACAGTAGCACAATTTATAATAGCTAAATCTTGGAAATAGTATATATGTCCATCAACAGGTGAACAGATGAAAAATATGATGTTTATATATAATGGTGTACTATTCTGCCATAAAAGGATAAACAGGAGTCATTTGTAGGGAAATAAATTCACCTTGAGACCATCATGTTAAGTGAAGTAACTCAGACACACAAATTTTTTTTTTTTTTTTGGTTTTTCTCTGGTACTGGGACCCGAACTCACGACCTTGCGCTTGCCAAGCAGGCGCTTTTGCCGCTGAGCTAAATCCCCAGCCCCTAGACACACAAATTTAAATTTCATATGGTCACTTTTATATGGAAAACTCAATATATAAATAGTATGATATAAAATACAAATAACAGGGGACAAGAGAAACAAAGATATTGTAATCCAGTGCAGACAATGTATTTAAAAGTGTACCTTGACTTAGTACAACTATCTTACAAGTTTTATAATGTTCTTTGGCCTATTGGTCTGGTTTTCAATCTGTATGTACGGTAATTAACTTTACATGAATTAACTTTAAATGAATCTGATGCTGGAAAAATAAAAGGAGGTGGGTGGGGGGAAAGAAGGGAATTGAAATGTGTTATTTACATGTACCAATCCCCTACAGTGAATGTAGTCATGTGCTGCAAACATTTACTAATAAAACTGGGAAAAATCAACATTTCCATAAATTTCTGTAACATGTGAGGGTGTTTTTTGTTTCCTATTAGAACTTTTAACCTCCGGGAGATAGGCCGGCATCATAATCCATATTTTTCAAATGTGAAAACTGAAGCTCACGGAGAATACATGGTCAATTTTTTATGATACAGCTACAGAAGAATCTTGACTTAAACTTTAGTCCTAATAAGACTGTTGGCTAACACTCACTGAACTTTAAACCATATGCTAATTACCAGAATAAGCACATATTACCCTATTTTATGGATGAGAAAACTCTATAAACTGAAGTTGCTACCAAATAGAGAGGTAATGTTAAAAATCCAGATTACTAATTTACAGGTGGTTTGAGGAGTTGTGAGCAATTTGTATCTGACAGAGGAAGCAGAGTTGGAGAGTACAAAAATGTATCCTTGTAGGGTTTGAGGCAGAAGATGAAGGGAGTAGGTTCATGTAGGGGGAGTAAGTCCTATGAATACTTTATCAACCAGAGGAAACCAATTAGGAAAGCCTCAAGGATGGAAAAGAGCTGTAAGAGCAAATTTCTCCAGAATGAGAAAACTACTCAGCAAAAGGGAGATTTACTAAGGAGGTATGGATGGAACTCAAGGATGAAAGGTTCAGCCATCTTGGCTTTAAAAAGCTATGTGGTTGCTGTCTTTGCTCAAAAATGGAGAGACCATATCCTGCTTTTCCTGGAAGCATAGCTTCTCTCCTCGGGCCATCAGAACTAAACCAGGTTCAGGCTAACTAAAGTAAAATAAGGAAGAACGAATTATGGAATTAAAGTCAGGGGGCAACCCATTCGGGCCCTCCTTCTGTCCCTCTCTCAGACAGAAGCTTTCTTTCCTTAGTCAATTCTGCTCTTTAAAAAAAGGAATTAAGCCTGGCATTGTGCCACGTGCCTGTAATCCCAGCATTCGGGAGGCTGAGGGAGGAGGATCTTTGTGAGTTCGAGGCCAGCTTGGGCTACAAAGTGAGCTCAAGTTCAACTTGAACTGCATAGTGAGACCCTGTCTCAAAAACAAAAACAAAAACAAAAACAAAAACAAAAGGAATTAAAACATTAGAGATAATACGGAGTATCACTTGACAAGATGGTAGGAGTTCACCATTGTAATTCCAGTACATATTGTTACCTTCAAATCAGTTGCTCAGACCACCGGACCCGAGCATGCAAAATCGATCAGAACATAAAAAAATTGTAAGCATTAATTGCTCATTTCAATATACCCTCAGACATTAGCAATACAGTCATGGCAGCTATTCATATATATATTTATATTTTGCCTTCCTTCTTTATTTTTTCTTCTTTCCCTCATCCCATTCATTCCTTCCTTTGAGCAATTTCTTTCCCTCTCCTATCATCTGTTTTATTGAAGAATTATTTCCTTATTCTCTTTAATGGTTTGAGCAATCTTTCATTTTCACATCCAGTAATCTGAGCAATGTAGTTGAGGATAGTGATATGTAATGTAACAACCACTGTTATTCGTATTATTTTGTCTTTAGACCCTGTATCACTTTGAATGTTCCTGCTCTGATTTGTTTATGTTCATGATACTGTTATGCTGCTGTTGTTCTATTTTGTTTGCTTGTTGGCTTCTCATTTACTACTCTCTTTAAAATAAAAAAAAAAGGAATTAAAGTGAGATATATTGGCACTAATGAATATTTGTCTTTAATATCAAATTATCCATTTGTTTATGCTTTTACTTTAAAGATGTCCTTATACCTACACATTCACTTTGTTCACTCAATGACTGTTGTAGAAAATTCCCCTAAATTGTGGCAGTTATTAGTCGTGTCTTCTATTATGAGACACCTGAAGTGTGTTCATCATCCTCTAAATAGAAAACACAAGAATAAGGTTACTTTCTAAAGCACCTGGGCCATCAAGCATTTATTGTAATTGAAGATATGGGGCTTCACATGTGGAGAGTTTGCAATCACCTTTGTAATGTCTGAGTCCCACTCACATCCTTTCACCACCCATGGCTATGATCTTTTAGCTCATCAGACCAGCATGGAGCTCCTCAGGAATTTAGCCTCCATCGTCTTTCCCATGGCTCTAGTGTGTCTGTTCCTTTCCTGGGGCCTCAGTTTCTTGGAAGGATTTCTATGTCCCTGTCTCCAGCCCAGACTTCTCACTCAGCCTTCAGGCTGACTTCATACCTGTTGACTGACCATACCTACTGGAATATTCTACTGGGGCTTCAAACTCAGTGGACTGAAACAGGTGTGCCATGGCCTAACTCCTCTCACCAAAACCAGCAGCTAGAACATCTGGGATTTGTGCCACTGCTTTTCTGTTTGCATAAAACCAGGTGTTTGCTTCCAGTCTCCCTTCTTCCTCACTGGCACAAGAATTTAGTATACTGGACTTCAAACACACTTGCCTTCCCTCTTCAGACTAATGAATTCTCAAAAAGACAAAATGAACTTTCTAAAATGCAGATTTGATGATGCCATTCCTCTAGTGTAAAAATCTCCACTTAATTGTTTAGCACTTATGACTTCTTCCCAGTCTAATTTTCTACCATACCATTTCCTTGTGTAATAGTTGTACAGCCTGGCTGAACTCTTGCCTAGCCCCTATGTTTGTTTGTGCTTTGTTTAAGGGAAGACTATTTACAGGCCCAAGAGCTCTCTATAACCAGACCTACTGCAAACAACCACATCCAAAATGGCCACCCAACCAACCTCTAAGCAACACCAAGCCCACTGCAATCCTACGGCATGGTAAATGACCCACCTCCAATGACACAACGGTTGACAACTGCCGAGGTGAGGGCCAGAAAACCATGAAAGGAGTCAAAAGAGGTGGTGCCTGAATTTGTGGAGAATTACTACTGACTCTGAGAAAAGATATGAATAGTCTTCCCCTGTATTAGCTCAACCCTTCTCTTCATTTCTCTTACCCTGTATCTATGATTCACCCACCTCTGTAGGTAGAGAAGTTGATTTGTAAGCTAGATTCCTCTCCTCTTCATTGGTTTTGGATACTGAATAAACTTGTACTATCGGCACTCAGCCTCTATCTCATCTTTGGCTTTGGAACACTAGATAGAAAAAGTACTCTTTTGAGGGCCTTCTTGTCTTAGGAGAGGGACCGAAAAGGGTGGAGAACAATACCACCATACTTGCAGTTCCTTCTGTGTGTGCTGCTTGATTCTGCTCTGAGCCTTCACTCTCGAAGTTTCCCTCCCCAACACCTGTCACGCATCACCTTTGACTTCTCTAACTTCTGTTATCTTCCAGGTCCCAGACAAGATAAAGCCTCATCCTGGAAGCCTTACTTGGCTCTGGAATCTGGTATAGGTATTCCTCTTATGGTGAAATACCTGTAGAGGTTGAATTTTTCCCTCCTTCACTGGGCTGTGAATTCCTTAAGGGCAAGTACCTGTTTATTGCAACTGTACCACAGTGCTTAGTACAGTATCTGACATAGGATTGATGTTCATACTGTTTACACCATGCACACCATGTATCCAAAATACCTACCAATTGGTTGAATAATAATGACATCAATATAGATTCAGTGAGTAAATGAAGCCTTATTTTAGGTTTCCCACATGCATTATTCTAATATGATGGCATTTGAGAATTGTTGCATATCTTCTTGTAATCTTTTGTCCCAGAGGCATTTTAATGGAAATTTGAGTCATTCTTTTCAAACTTGCTTCCATTTAGTTTACAAAATGACTGCAGCACCTGTCTCATTTTCTCTTTCTATACCCTTTTTAGGGGCTTTAACATTTATCCTAATAATCTCATTCCTACCCAGCCTCAACCACACCAGCTGGACAGATTAGAGCGATACAATTACATGTTTGAGATCCGAAACTGACTTCATCTTGGAAATGCCCCCTCCCTCTCTTCCATTTTCTCACCACCAGAGTTAGCATGTGAAATGCCTATGTGTTCTTGAAATGTTCCAGGATGTGGGTTCAGATCCCCTGTTGTGTCACTACACCTTTCCAGTATGGATCTCAGTGTCTGCCTTTTCAGCAATGCACTTCCCATCATGCCACTTGCATCCCTCATTTTCTTTACATTTAACCATTCATTACTACTGAGTGGGTTTTCTCTTCTCATGTTCTTCCACTTCCGGAAGCTACTGAAGAAAGAAATAATGAAACCAGGCTGATTAAACCAGTTAAAGTTTTGTGCAGTATCATCAGCTAAATCCTTGCAGAACCAAGTAGAATAAAAAGACTTTTCTTTTTCATCTTGTTTTTCACCTTAGCAAATCCCCACAGCTCTTCCAAATATTCTCCCCTCTGCAAGCCCCCAGCAGAGGACTCTCCTTAGTTTATTTGAGAACTTTCTCCATACCACCCCCATGGAATAATTTAGGTAGATCTTCTCTTACTCACTTCCTGTTCTGAAATGTTGCTATTGGAAGAAGCAAAATCATGGTGGTGGGTGGTTATAGGGAACAGGTGGAAGCTGATGCAACACAAGGTAAGAAGAAGGAGGGAAAAAGAAAGGAAGAGGGAAAATGTGGAAATATATAGAGATTTCAGGTCAGAAAAAGGTGAATTAAAAAAGTAGACATCAAATGTCCTCATTACCCCAAAGACATTTGTTTAATAGAAAGATCCATAGAGGAGGCATTAGGAGACTGTTATCACTTTTGGCTTCAATTTCCTCCTCACCCAAAGCAAACAGTTGAAGCCAATAACCTCTAAGATGTCCTTTATCCCCATTGCCCAAAGATTAACCAGGCTTTCTGAGGGTGACAAAGGCTCTCAGTAGTGTGTGTGGGCAGGTGATAGAGAAGATGCTGGGAAATGCGTGGGCATTTTGTAGTTGGTACAATGACAGGGATCCTCCATTGACAATTAGTGAACAAGAACTGGCAACATGTAGCACTGACTTCCATGTGAAGACATTTTCCTGTGCAGAATGCTGACAGCACCAGTTTCATACCACGTGAGGCAACTGCGCCATAGACGTCCCAAACGCAGGGACCCTTAATTCTACTTTTTGAGACCCCTTCGAAGCGACTCCTAAAAGCAGCTGAGTTTAAAGTAGTTGCTTAATAAAGCCCTGTGAAATAAATTCTGTGCTTCACAAAGTTGTATATCATGTGAATTTTTGTAACTCTACTGATGATTTTCCTTGGACATACATTTTACTTTCAGAGGCACTTTATCTTCACTTCTGATTGACTTTTAATTGGCAGTGACTCCTAACACTGAGAGAGCTCAGTTATTAAAATGGAACCCTGCAGGGAATCCATTTGTAAAGTGATAAATCCTTTTATTATGTGAATAACCACCCATTAATTGGTCTGGTTTGTAAATTTGAATTTTTGTATGCTACTTTTTTTTATTAAATGTGGGTACAACTCTGGTCTGTTCACTATAACCTTAAAATTCAAAATAATCTAACATGTATGGCACTTTTTAACAAATATTACAAGTCTTCTTAGTAATTTCTAGGCTTTCCTATCTATGAATTCCTATTACAGTATAGGATGTCTTGAATAATTCTATTTAAATAATTTGTTGCCACAACACTATTGGTCTATTCACTTTTTTAAAAAATATAGGAGAAAAAGTAGTTGTCTCTGGGGACCTCTGGGCTGCTTACAGGTTTTAAAATTATATTTGTTCCTAGAGATTCTCCTTTCTCTGTTCTGCCTTTTACCATTTTGGAAGCCGAGTCTCAGAGCGGTCAGCAGAACGCTGCTGAGGAAGTGTGGCTGGAATGCCAGCAGAATCCAGATCACTGTGCCTCTCATTAAAGACCTGCCTCTTGACTAAAGAATATTTCCTTAGTTTTACAGAACTGTATTCAGAATGCTGTCTGTGACTGACATGAAACCATTATGAGAAATGGTCACTTGAATGAGTCTCTGCGGAGAGTGTTACAGGTGTCTGTCGGTATGGCTGATTCTAACAAATTTCATCCCCAGCCTATTTTCTGGAAATGAACTCTGTTACATTAGGCTTTCCATCAGTAAACCCGTGCTTGATAATATTCCATCCTGCTGCTTTGGGTATTATAACAGTTCATGCAGAAAGTACTGGATTAGCCTCATCACAGATGATGATGGGGGATATAAATGTGCACAGAATATTATTACCAATAATTACAGAGGGAACATTTAGCCTGGTGTTCAATCCGTGATACCCGTAGTGGAGGTTATAACAAAAAGAATCTCAAATGGTCTGAGGATACCTGTTTTTGAAGCAATAATACCACAGGGGTCTTGGGTAACATTAATTAATATTTAGCATAACCGCAGGAGGGTTTTTTTATTTAAGGTTGCTATGGTACTCCCACCCCCCTTTCCATTTCAGGTCTTTTCCCATCCCTTTCAGATTGACAGAGGAATCATTCTCTATAACATATTTTCTTCTATTATTCTGTCCTTGGACTTATTAATCCATCATTTTATTTGGCCCTGCTTTTCAAATGTTAGATGTGAGCTGTGATATTTGTCTTGGCCAGCAAAATAAACAGGGTGGAAAGATTCACTCTGAATGCATCTTTCTTATGTTCTGTTATATCTCCAGGAGAAACTGTGGAGACATACTTTCCTCTGACTTCCTTCCTCTCTGATGAATCCCTCTCCCAACTTATGCTTCCACTTTATCCACAGATAACATAGCATGGTCCTAAAAGCTGGTTAATTATTTCCCTGTCCAGATGGGTGCAAGAAGCCAGGAAGGGAACATAGGGATTTATCAGAAAAGCGTAAGTGATGCTGCCTCAGCACGGAAGCCTTTCCACCTAAAGAGAGTGGGTTACAAGCCAGAAAGAGACAATAACATTAAAAGCAATATTTCTGTCATGAGGCCTTCTCAAAGCTGTGAAACTAACCTGCTTGTATTTTTTTTTCCACAGCCCATAAAAGGGCTCACAGCCAGAAAATACAAATCCCATAGGCTGCTATTATGCTGATGACAGTGAAGAAAGGGGGAAAATTGTTTCATTGCTGAATTGCAGATATAATTATGACATTTTATATATTTTGCAGCCTTACCTAAGAGTTGTATTAATACCTACTATGCCCGATAGCAGGAGAGAAGTTAGCACCTTAATTCAGGGGACTGAGATTCTGATTTTGCTAAGATTGAATCCCCTTGGCTATTTACTAATATGAGTTTTGTGGCTAAAGGAAAATTCAGAAGCAGGTGATAATGGCTGCATCTTTTGCAGGACCAGCTGATTCATACAAATCATTTGTACCAGTGGAGGGAGGGAAGCTAATTGCGCTTGCACAATGTGTCTTTCATTGCCAAGATCCGCAGCGAAAGTCTAACTGCTTACTTCAGCCAAAGAAGGATACAATGGGGCGTTGAGAGAAATTTAAATATGTAGCCGTAGTTCACAGGAGAAATGTTTGGGAGTGGATTTGTGGGACTTGCAAATCAACACAATTATGATGAAGAAGCTGAGACTCCATTTGGTGAGGTAACCTGGCAGGCAAGTATTTGTGGGGTGAAAAATGATGAGAAAAAAGAGGAGGAAAACGCATCTATCATGACTTTCAAATGTAGCTCAGGCCTCAGGACTAGGGCTGGTGATCTGGTCCACACCTTACAATAAGAATTAAGCATTCCTGGTGAACAGTGAGCCAATAAATAAACAAACAACATTTTGGGAGATGCAGAATAGACAGGGAAATAAAATGTATAGTAATGAAATATTCATAACCTTGCATTTTATGGACCTCAAGCACTACTTCCATGATTTACACTATTTCTGTATGCAGTAGTATGCGATCTGCCGAACAATAATAAAGGTGGCATTAGAATGCGACTGCCTCAGTGTGGTGGAGAAGGGAGGATTAATGAGTACTGTACGATAGCTGTAAACTTGAGTAAATAGAGGCACATATGGATAGTTGCTTTCACACACACTTTATGCTTGGCCCATGGAAATGGGAAAAAACAAGAAATACAGTAATTATGAAAATGATTAGTGTCAGTACCTAGCTTAGTATACATATCCACCTCTTCTCTGAACTCATGCTTTGTTCAGGGGTACTGGTATAGATGAGTGGCTCCCAAGAAAATGTGGTGATTATTATTTCATATCAAGAGTCACCTTTGCAAGGTTATTGGCACCCCTGACCCTTAAACTCAGAATGCTCTACTATGTACCCGGCAGTCTCCTTACATAGGAAATAGTGGCCCAGATCTCTGTCTGGCTTTTGCTTTCACCTCCTGTCATAGAGGTCTGATAGTGCAGGACAGAGAGAGAGCTTCAGTTTAAAATCTGAGAGGAACACACACATCTGTCTCGCTTCAGAGACTATCATGTTCCTGATACATGTCCGTCCTTCCATTTGAGAGCCAGCCTCAAACTCCTGTATTTACAATGGACTCGGATTTCGTGGGGCCAGAGCTTCTGCTGCAGTGCTGTCCTGCTCTGCAGAGTCCAGTTCCTTTCCCATTTCTACTGAGGGATTACACGACACACTTGCTATAAGAGTGCCCTTTTCTGAGTTGAAACTATAGTAACGTGGCAGTGCTCCATGAAAACTATGAAGTTATCTTTGCATTCTGCTCCTGTCTTTCAGACTTGCAAACACTCTGCCAGTCACGGGAGTCTTCTCCGCACCCACCCCCACTCCTTATTAAATGAACACAATTAATTAACTATCAATATGCCTCTAAAATATGACTCCAATACTCAGAACTCCAGTGTTACCGAACTTTCTATGCGGCAAGCTTGAAAGATTTTCATTCAATGTTCGACATTTCTCTTTCCTTATTTAACGTGTCATGGAAACTCACCATCTCTTCCATTTTCCTTAGTGAGACAACATGATAAGCCAAACTTCCCTCCGCTAGATATTAGGATTTTGATGAAAATGACTTAGCATGCCTTATTTTTTTATTAGGTTTATGAGATATACTTATTGCTTCAGGCCCAAGAGCACAGTTATAAACTTTTCAAATGAATAAATTATCCATTCCGGAAAGAGGCATCAGTTATACCCATATTGGTAACAAATATGCACGATCAATAGATTGACTCTAAACCTTAAGGAATAAATTGTTCTTTTTAACCCTTTGCTAATCCCTACTTTCTTTGCTCAAAACTGGGAGTATAGTGATCAGCATAGGGTAACAACCATAAATGTTGAAGAAGTGGATGGATGAATTCCATCTTGCACCAACATGTAATAGGGTGAGCTGTCATGCTGTTACAGAGAAACTAATCCAAGATAAGATGTTCTGTGGTCAAGAATGACTTAGGAAAAGTGAATTTAATTAAAACATAGCAGTTTATTGGCTCTCCCAGATATGTTTTCTTCCAGAGTATCTTTTCCTTTTCTCATTTTTGTGTGTTTCTCTTCTAAGTCTTGGCAGATCCTTTTACTTGGAATCCTTAAGCACATTCCTTTCCACCCTCTATCATAGATATAGTGATGCAGCAGAGCTGGGGCAGTCTTTGCTCAATTCCAGTTTCAGAATTTACCTATCTAGTGTGCATATACATATCCCATATATTTTATACATGTGCAGGTACCCATATATTTGATGTAATAAAAAAGAGCAAACACCATAATAAGTGAAGGTTTTATGATTCAGAGAAGCTTTAAAAGAAGGAAAATAGAAAATTTGGGGTCAGATAATAATATATTGATAGTGTTCAAGGATTATAGATGTATAGGTATTGATAATTGTCAATATTAAAAGCAACAATGAGGTAAACAAATCATTAAGGGTAGTAATAAAAAGCATCACCCACCTTGGAAAACAAACGATATAAGTTCTCTCACTATTTATAAAAAGCAGCCAAACAGAGACTCATGAGTTTCGCCTGAGACATCGAATCATTTTCTGGGATGCAAAATTAGTTCTGAACTCATCAAGTTAGACAAATGCTCCCAGCCCTACAGTCCTGCTAACCTGTTCACTCACAGACTTTATGCTTCTTATAAATTCATCCTAAAACAGTCCTCAAAAGAGATGTATTCCATTTCCCTAAAGGTAACAACAGTAAGTCCCCAAATGAAGTTTTAGACATAGTAAGTTGCAAACACTACCCTTTCCTTTCACCTCCTGCTGATGTCCTTATAAGTGTCTCACTCTATAACAGTTTGGTCTAAGCTGGATAAAACATACCTTCCTAGGGTTCTCTATTTGCTAACAGAAAAAGGTTCAAAGTGTTGCCACTGAACTTGCTGTGAAGTGCTTTGACTTCAAGTGAGCTTACAATCAGCTTATCACGGCAGTGCTGTGATTTGGGTCATAATTAAAAGATTTTACTACAGAAAATGACTGTGCTGTTTGCACATTCCATTCATGTCCTTGAGGAAGAACAGCATCAATCACTTATTTGCCTTTCATATTATTTTTCTGAAAGGCAGCATGGCGAAATAGAAAAAGCCAAGACCATAAAAGATAGACCTACTTTCAAATCCTGTCTCTGGCAATTAGGAACTTTGTGAACTTGGGCAAATGCTTTAATACTGGAGGGGTTTAGTTTCTTCAACTGCACAGTGGTCCAATGATTCCAGACATGTAGGTTTCTGTATGTGTCAAGGAACATTTGTGAAGCATGTTGCATTTTATAGGCATTTATTGAATGTTGTATATCACTACACTATTTTCTCTTTCTAAATTTGTTTCCTTCAGTATCACTACTTCTCTATGTAATGGTGTGATTCCACAAAGCCCCAGATTACATAATAAGACCTTATGGGAATTAATGAGCTTATTTTTGTTTTCATCATGGAATGCTGAATGGCTTCTTCATTTCCAATACAGTTACTTCTCTAGGAGAATTCTTCTCTGCCTGGCCCATCCTAGCACTTTGAGTCTATCCTTATTTTAGCCGTAATTCAAGTATATATTGTGTTACAGCCTATTGATTGCATAAGTAATAGATTTGAAGCTCCTTAAAGAGGGCCCACACAATAACAGCATGTTTGGAGAGCCCTAAATGTATATTGACTTGGGAAAAGAACACAGAAAGATGTTTTCATGGAGTTGAAAAAGGAAATAAAATTTACTCTACTTCACTCTACAATTCTACTCTGCAGTGGTACATAGTTCAGCTGGAGAATCAATCTAAAAATACATTCTTCATTGTATATACAAGAGAACATGGTCCCATCTTTCTGCTCATTGCAGAAGTGCCTCAAGGAAGTTGCCTCAGTTTCCCTTCTTGTGCACCTTCAAAAGGACACAAGAAGAAAATATGCTTTCCAATCCCTCCTTTCCCTGCTACTACCTACAGTATAACTACCTACAGTATAACTACCTACAGTACTACCTACAGTATAACTACCTACAGTATACTACCTACAGTATAACTACCTCCAGTATAAGTACCTACAGTATACTACCTACAGTATACTACCTACAGTATAACTACCTACAGTATACTACCTACAGTATA
>NW_004955434.1:6281889-6341612 GCF_000276665.1 Chinchilla lanigera | reverse complement strand
ATATAACTACCTACAGTATACTACCTACAGTATACTACCTACAGTATACTACTACAGTATAACTACCTACAGTATACTACCTGTAGTATAACTAGTTACAGTATAACTACCTATAGTGTACTACCTACAGTATAACTAGGAGAAAAGAAACCCAAGCAGGTGTTCTACATCTCATTATAACTCTTATTAGATTCACACATGGTCTTTGAAGGGATGGTTAAGAAAAGCAGTGGTCATCACAAATTATGAAGATATGATGCAGTCAGACTGTATTCTTCCCCAGACTTTGTAAGAGACAATGGGAATATTACACTGGAGCAATTGTTTCTAAACTTAATTTTTGTGATGCTGGAGATAGAACACAGGACCTTTACACTGAGCTACATGCCAGCTCTCTGATTGTCTTTGTTTTTGAGTCAGGGTCTTGCTCTTTTCTTATTGAGTTCTTTCATCTCTCTTTTCTTTTCTCTCTCTCTTTTTTTTTGAGTACTGGGAATTGAACTCAGGACCTCATGCTTGCCAGGCAGGTGCTGTGCTATACCCCAGGCTCCTCATCTCTTTCTTTTTAAGTACAGGTTTCGAGTCAAATTTAGCCTACCACTAACACTGTGAGAGGTTTGAGTGGTCTGTTCATCATTTAGCATATCTTTAACCAACAAACAGTGGTCACAGTAGCAGAGTTGCCAACGGTATATGGGTTCTGGAGCCCTAGTGCCTGGTCTGAGCTTTGCTTTCTTTCTCATGGTGGAATTTGTTTTACCTGAGTCCAGTTTCATCAAGGAAAATGACAGAACCAACCTCATAGGGTTGTTGTAAGGACTGAGTGTTACTATACATAAAGTATTTTGATAAATGTTCTGGCATGTATTACATTCAACAAAATTAAAAAACAATAAGAAAGCTCATTTGGGGACACCTCATATGTACCTTATATACTAGACACACACAGCAAAGTGGCAGGTGTTAAAATGAGTGAGATGGCTGCTGCTCTTGAAAAACGCTTATTCTTATGGGAAGGAGTATAGGTATGCATATGATTATGGTGCACTACGTCTGTATTTACAAAAATTTGAGGAAATATGTTGGGGTGACTGAAGTTTGGGGCAACTTTTCAGAGAGGATAATAATTGTACCAGGCTTTGAAAAAGGAGTCACTGTTTTCTAGACAGTGAATAGGGAAGGGGACAAGCCTCCCTAGGGGTATTCTGAAAAAACCAGGAGCGTTCTGCTGTGGAAACTGCCCTGATATGGCTTGAATTGAAATAGTAGAGGATGAGGAGAAAATGTTGGTAGGGACAGACAGTGAAGCCCACTTTGGTCATAACAGAGAAATTCTTCTTTGCTTCAAAAGTGATGGGCTTCCCTAAGAGGATTCCAAACTGGGACATGTCATTATCACACAATGGGGCACTCTGCTCTGGAAACTGTATCCAGGTTGCATTTAGACATTCAGGGAGAAGTCATAACTGAATATTACAAATAACCCAAATGTAGTGACTCAGCAGTCTAATACCCTTTGTACTAGGATAGTTACTGTGCCTTGCACACCTGTCCTTTGAGATCTCTGAATCTCATTTTCACCTGGGTTGTTGCAAGGTTTGAATGAAATTATATGTGTGTGTGTGTGTGTGTGTGTGTGTGTGTGTGTGTGTGTGACTCTGTGAAAGGTAAAGTGACATGGAAACATGGCATGGTAATAGGTAAGTCCGTTCTCAAGACTTTCAGGACAAGGAAGGCACACATGAGTTTGAGCATAAGTCCTCTCCTACCAGAGCACCAAAAGAGACACAGCATCATTCAAAAGACTAGTGGAACCCTTGCTGAATACCTTTCAGTTACTGTATTATACACCTGAAAGTAGTTAGAAGAGAGGATGTTGAGTGCAGTTTCTAGATTATCTGTCAAGTTTAGCAAGATGTGTAAAAGTAAACAAGCAGTACCAAGACCTGAAGGTGAGTTGCATATTTAAGATTTTTCCTTTTTAATAATCTAAGCTGTTATTAGTGGTGGGTAAGAAAGCACTAATTTTCAAAAACTGTATATGATTCTTTTACCCTGATGCATTTTTTACTTTTAATGTAATGTACATAGTATAAATAAGTAATGTAATCAAGTTTATCTTTGGAAGAAAAAGTTAATAATCCTACTGGAGAGTTGGAAATAAATGGTACTCTTATTGCATTTATTAAAAATCATGGAAATCAAACCACCCCCATTTGAAACCATGTATCATTTGAATATGTCGAATGCCTTTGCCACGCTCCTTGCATTCCAAGCTACCTTGGAGCTTGCAGGCAGTGCCTGATGCAGAGAAGCTGGATGGGGCTCTGCTAAAGCAAGCTTGATCTTCCATGACCACTTTTCAACTTCCAAAGGCATTAGATCCTAGATTACATGGACCTGCATTCAGGAAGCTGGAGATCCAATATTTTTGTGCCCTCCCAGCTGGGCATGGTGGCACACACCTGTAATCCCAGCACTTGGAAGGCTGATGTAGGAGGATTGCCATGAGTTTAAGGCCATCCTGGGCTACAAAGTGAGTTCAAAGCTAGCCTCAACTACACAGCAAGGCCCTGTCTTAAAAAGGAAATATTTTTGTGTCCAGGATCCAGGGTCCTCAAATTAATTGTACCACTCAGAAAAATGTTGATAAATGCTTGACAAAACTTACAATGGTATGGTAAAAGAAAACCCACTGGATTTGTAAGACTTCAGAGTGAGTGAATTAGAGTGTTGACCGATGTCATAAGAAATAGTGGAAAAGAGAAGGAAGCCCTGGAGTTTTCAATGATACAGCTTCCAAGAAGATGGTAGAGTGGTGAGCATCAGAGTTAGAGACCCTCCAGGATTTGGTGCCCAGATGCTGGAATATAGCAATGTGAGCAACAGAAGGACAGAAAGTGGGTCTCTGGGACCCAGGAAGGATCTGAAGTGAGAATTGAACTCCATTGTGAGAGCAAAGAGAGAGACTTCAACCAAGAAGAAGTAGGTGACAGGCAGCACTTTTTCCCTGAGCCTAGACTCACTTCACGGAAGGGGCAGCGTGAACCTGCAGATGCACAGTGACTACCACTGACCAAGGGGCTGCTAAAGAGAAATGCACCAGTGGAATGAGGCAGTGGACACAGCAGACTTCTGCAGCTGCTGAGTTATTCAGGTTTAGACTTTCCCCAGGAGAAGGTGACTGGCTGGTAGCCATCTTGGAGAGGTGCCAACTGTGCTCAGAACTCAGCACAGCTGTGTGCTCCATCTGGTGGCTCCCCGTGACAGGGTTGAGCCTTGAGTTCAAGTCAGCAGGAGGTCAGGGAGCTGAGTTCAAGATGGCAGGAGGAACATGACATGTTCAGGTTGAACAAATTAGGGTCCAACTTCACAGCGAGAAACCAGTCTGAACTTCAGTGGAATTGAAGGTATAGGGTTGTTGTGATTATCCACTACTTGCCATAAAGCTATGGCTGGCTTGCTGGGGTTGATTAACTCATATCTAGACTCAGTCTGCCCACATTTTCTACCAGTGACAACAGAGACATATCTTGAAATGGATAATTTTTTCTTTTTTTCTTTTTTTTTCTTGTTTTTGTTTTGTTTTTTCTTGATTGTCTGTCCTTGTTTTTATATGAATATGAAGATGGTTTGTAGTTGTTTTGCTGCTGTTGCTTTGTTCTGTTCTTGTTTTTATTTCTTCTTACTGTCTTTCCCTTCTGTCTTCTTTACCTGTTTTCCAAAGTTTGCATAATCTTCCTTGGTCCTCCAGCCTTATTTCTAATGTCTTCCTCTTCTCCTATTTCTCCATTTTTCCACCTAATCCCTTGTAAATTTCCTTCCCCAAGGGTTAAATCTCTATATTGAATGCTTATTTACTGTAAACAATTTTCTGATTTATTTTAGATTTTGTTACATAACCCAAATATAGTTCATATGGTTAAAGCTGGGAAATTAATAGTTACCACAGTTTGTCACTTTTTAGGCTATGTTTGATGCTACTATTACTGATTGTACTACTTTAGACAGGTTGACATAATTATTCTAATTGGTTGTTCTTCCTGGTATACTAAGACTGAGATTGCATAAGGGTCATAAACAATATTATAGAACTATAGAATATTGTAGAATACCAAAGAAGCAGGGTCTGGGTCAAGGGGCCAGCAACTTCTCATCCCCAATAAATTGAAGAGGCAGAATCTTGCAACAGACTCAAAATGCAAAAACCATCTACACATATAAGATACCTCTGAGAAGTAATCATTTCCTGGGGGTTCTAAATGCTAGCAATAAAACTACTTGCCATAAGCAATTTGCAAGCATCAACCCAGGAATTAAACTAAAAAACAAAATAGAAAATGAAAAGACATTTAAACAAGATGCAACCCCAGACTTCCAGCTCACCAAAAGCAAACCTAGGGAGCAGTGAGGTGGAACACCCTGGAAGCCCGCCACCTGGATTCTCTGAAGTGGTAAAAGCAGAAGTAACAAAAAAGATAAGTGAGGCTCTGAAAAAAATCTACTCAGAAATAATTTCTCAGATAACTACAGTGATGGTGATCACAATGAAAGACATGCTTAGTGACTCTAGAGCATATAAGATACAAAAAATAGGGGGACTTAGGAAAATGATGAAAACCATGAACTCCCAACATAGGAAAGAAGTGGAACCTATGATCAATATTCAAACAGATATCCTTCCTGGATCCCAGGAGATTAAAACTCTATTGAATGTATATACAGCAGAATGAGCCAATGTGAGCACAGAATATCAAATATAGAAGACAGGATTGAAGTTAGTAACCATGAAAAGATTTCTTAAAAATAGCAAGGGACCATGAGAAATTAATCCACCAGCTGCTAGATGAGGCAAAGAACAATGGCAAGATTGATCAGAGTCAATGAAAAAATCAGGAAATAGTGCAAACAACATTAAAAAAACCACTGAGTGTGGTGGTGCATGTCTGTAATCCCAGCACTCAAGTATCTGAGGCAGCATGATCATTGTGAGTTCAAGGCCAGCCTGGGCTAAAAAGTGAGGTCAAGGCCAGCCTGAACTGCATAATGAGACCCTGTCTCAAAAAGACACACACACAAAAAATTTAAAACAACCTATTCACTGAAGTAATGGCAGAAAATTTCCCAAGCAGGGAAAAAGAATTTGACATACAGTAAATGAGGCATATAGAACTCCAATTAGCCATGATTTTAAAAAATTTATAAGAAGTTATATAATTGTCAAGATTCCAAAAATTTGACAAAACACAAAATGTTAAAAATTGTTAGCAAAAAGACACAAATCACCTATAAAGGAAAACCCATCAGAATCACAGCAAACTTCTCAACACACATCCTCAAGTCAAGGAGAGTTTGGAGTGAAATATTTCAAGCCCTGAAAGAAAAAAACCTCCAAAGCAGATTAATGTATGCACAAAACTATCTTTCAAAATTGATGCAGAAATGACAAGGAACACCTGAGGAAATTTATGACCACAAAACCAGCACTCCAGAATGTTTCAAAGGACCTTCTAGAAAAACTAGCACTCCAGAATGTTTCAAAGGACATTCTAGAAAGAGATAACAAGGACCACAATTCCATGATTGCCAACAGAAGGAATCTATCAGCAAGGCAAGCAATTATATAGAAAGGGAAAAAAGGAAATCAATAACAGGAAAACAACATGACAAGGTAAATCAGTACACATCAGTTATACTCATCAATGTCAATGGTCTCAACTGACTAATTTAAAGAAAACGACTGGCAGAATGGATCAAGAAGCAAGATCCAGCAATATGTTGCATATAAGAAACACATTTAATTTAGGAAGAAATTCATAGACTGCAAGTTAAAGATGGAACACAATAGTCCAGGAACCTGGAAAAAAGCAGGGATAGCTATTCCATTTGCAGAAAAAGTGGATTTCAAGCCAAAATTGATTAAGATAGACAAAGAAGGTCACTATATCTTTGTAAAGGGAACAATTCAAGAGAAAGGAATAACAATCATAAATATATATGCACCAAATACCAGTGCACCCAACTATATAAAACAAATATTAATAAACATGAAAAATCAAAAAAGCACTACTACAGTTGTAATGGGGGACCTCAATACTCCCCTGTCACAAATAGATCAATTAGACCAAAAAAAAAAAAATCAATAGTAGAATATCAGAACTGACCCAAACTTTTGAACAGATAGACTTAGTAGTAGATGTGTACAGAATGTTCTGTCCCACATCACAATCTCAGCTGCACGTGCGTGGGACATTCTTCAAAGTAGACCACATACTAGCTCATAGAACATGCTTAAGTAAATGCAAAGGAATTGAAATTATACCATGCATATTATGAAACTATAGTGCAATGAAATTGGAAATCAATGGCAAATGAAACCACAAAAACTTCATAAACACAGGAAAATTAAATAACTCCCTCCTAAATAACCAATGGGTCACAAATGAAATTATTTTAAAAAAAAGATAGTTTCTACAATTAAATGATAATGCCAACACAACATATTAGAACTTATGGGAAACAATGAAAACAGCCCTAGGAGGGAAATTTATAGTAGTGACTACCCATATCAGAAAAACAGAGTGAGCAATCTAATGCTGAACTCTAGCTAGTAGAAAAGAGGAGGAATTCAAGTCCAATGCTAATGCCAAGGAGGAAATTATAAAGCTTAGAGCAGAAATTAATGCAGTAGAATTAAGAAAAGATACAAAGAATCAATGAATTGAAGAGTTTGTTCTTTAAAAGATTAAATAAAATTGAAACACCCTTAGCTAACCTTATCAAAAAAAGGAAAGACTCACATCCACTTCATTAGGAATGAAAAGGGTGAAATCACAATAGACCTTGCACAAATCCAGATCATCAATACCTACTTCATAACCTGAATTCTAATAATATGAAAAACACAGACAAAATGGACATTTTCTTAGATATATATGAATTATCAAAGCTGAATCAAGAAGATATAAGAATTCTAAATTAACCAATATCAGTTGTTCGGAACCACAATTTACAATGGCTAATTTTGTATACTTCCCTCAGGGATGAAGGGAGGCTTGGGATTATCAGTATCACCCTTCTGAGATTTCCCAGTATGTCTTTAGGGATGGTCCATTCTTTCCCAACCACTAAGATTAAAAGACACTCCAGGGCAAGATCTTTCTTAGCATAAAATCACCTACACCCTGGTGAGTCAACCAATTATCCCCTCCTCAAAGCCCCACCCCAATCAATAAATACTGAGGCTCTGGCTGCCCTGTGGCCTTTTGTTTCTCAAGAATAACGGGTCATCCTCAGTCCCCAGTGTACTCCCATTTTATCTCTTGCTCTTTGTTTTCCCTCTCTCACTGTGTGCTGTAACACCTGGCAGGAGGTTGGAGGCTCACTTATGTGGTCCCTGATAACTGGCATCCAACATCGCCTGAACTCACAGAAATTTCCCCTGCTTGGTGAATTGAGTAGGAGTGTTTCTTCAGTTTTGGGATCTCACGTGAAGATTCCAGAGATATCCAGTGCAGAGCTAAGGTAAGTGTTTTTCTTGTGAGTAAGAATTTTGCTGGAATTAAAACAAGGTGTAATCTCTTCCTTTAATATCTCTTTTTAAATATCTCTTTCCTTATAAACTGTTCTTTAAAATCCCTTTCTTTAAAATTTCTTTTAAAGAAGGCAAAAAACACGATACCAGCTAGCTAGATCACCAAAATATTCCAGGAAATAATTAAGTACAATCCTTGGTTACCATAGGCAGGAATTTCGGATATTGAAAATTGGGACAAGATTAAAAAAAATTTTTTTAAAGAGAAATCATGGCAGAGGAGAAACTATTTCTCCTGAGACCTTTTCATTCTGGGGCTGGGTAAAATCTGTTTTAGATCATTAAGTAATTTTCCCCCAAGTTTATGTATTAGAACAAGACAAGGGGAAAAAAAAAAAACCAAGACAAGGGAGAAAAACACAAAGAAAAGGAAAAACTACCCACTGTGGGGTTTTTTTGGCTCCTAGAGGAAGTCCAGAATCAGATGAGAATTTTAAAACTCTCCAGCCTGCAACTCTAGACTATTTAAAGATAAAACATTCTGAACCTTGTATGTCTAAATACCAACAGGCTGTTAAGAAGGCAGCTATGCAAGATGCTTTTGAACCTTGTTTCCTGAGATGATTCAGTAAATACAGTATGAGCCTTGTGGAAAGACTCTTTCTTGGCCCATACCTCCACATTTTTTCAGACTGACACAATATGTCCAAGATAGCAGCATGGTTTTCTTTGGGTGTGGTGGTGACAAAGGCAGCACTGGACCTGTATCAAAGGGAATAAGATAACTACCATGGGCCAGTAACAGAGCCATGTAACAGAAAAGAGACTTCCCCTCCCCTGCTTCCCTTTTCTGGGCTGGGCAGGGTGGCATGTGCCTATAGCCCCACTACAGGAGAGGCTAAGGTGAAAGGAACACTTAAATACAAGGACTCTTTACACTGGGACTCCGGGAGTCAATGTTACCTCGAACTATGTTAAACACAATGGACAGTTACTGAACCAGTATGGATTAGTCTATGGCCCCTAAAAATGGAGAAGTTCTGAATATTAAAATCGCTGGTGTAAAATTTTTTTTTAAAAAGGAACATTTAGAACTCTCTTTCAAAGAACTAGGAAGCAATGATTTAGTGCTAAGCAATGTTTTCTTCATTAAACATGACTGTTAATGCAAAGGGAAATATTGATTATGATAGGATTTCAGAAGTAGGATTGTAAGAAAGAGGAAAAATGATCAAAATTGCCTTATGTTCAGACTTTCTTTATACTAATGAAATAATCCTTACTTGTGTTCAAATGTGAATGTGAGACAGGTGTGGTGGCACATTCCTGTGATCCCAGCACTGAGAGGCTGAGGCAGGAGGATTAGTACAAGTTTACAGGAAACCCAGGTACCTTTGCCCCTTAATAGATCTACTATTACTGAGTCTGAGGCTTTCCCTACTTGCCTTTCAGGACCTGAGGGTGGAGAGTCTAAGCCAGCCATAATCAAAGCCTCCATGGCATTGTATCCACCCTTAGCTGCTTTTCTTAAAGTTCCTTAAAAACAATATCTCTTATAGGAAGTAAGTGGAAAATTTAAAACTGTCCATATTTATGTATGTTTTTCTCCATAACCTAAAATAGATAAGGCAAGATCTAGAAAAGTTTTCAGATGTTACTAATAAGCACATTAAGTCTTTAGAGGACTTACTTAGACCTATTAACTAGGTTAGAAATATATTATGTTACGATACTTATTTGCAAAGCAGGTTTAAATAGACACTAGCCAGCATTGCTGTAGAGGGACTGGACAGAAAAACCAATATGTTTTAAACATCTCTTTGCCGTAGGGCTGAGATTTCTTCTGAACTGTTACCTGCCTCTGTCTGTCCCTGGAGGCAATAGATCTCTTTTGCAGACTGGAATTTTAGAATCTTTGACTCAGTTATTTATTAGAAAACAACCCATAAACATTATAATTGGAACACTATCATTTTTCTCTTACTGTCTTTCAAAAGGTTAAAAAGCAGTCATTTAAGTCCTTTGATTACTGATTTCATTTTCTGTTGGGCAATATAGCTGGAATCAATCATAACTTTTCTTTAGAAGCATGTTTTGCTACAGATTGAAGATCCATCCTGGGAAAGATTTTGGTCTTGTCTTTCTGCACCTGAGATTGTTAGGATTTAGTTCTTGTGCAATAGTTGGAATCACACTTCTGTAGTTTCTCCACTGCCCTGCCCCTGAGAAATAACAGTTTGCAACAGTGTTTGGTCCAAGGTAATTCTCTCCTCCATGGCTGCTGAATTTAAGGAGAAGTTTCCAGAATGGTAAGTTTTCTTTCCCTAGGACTCTTCCAGAGTGAAGCTGATCTTCATTTATCTCTGGGTTATATTTAAAAAAAAAAAACTGGTTTAGATTTAATCCTGAAGCTCTCAAAAATAGATGTACAAATTTTAGTCCAAGTTTATCTGCCTTTTAGTCCTTAGGCAGAACTGGAGATTAACTTCTCTCTCCCCTTGAGAATGATACTGACTTGTTTTTATAGCACAGGGCAGACTGGCTGGTTTTATAACACAGATAAGTTCATTGATAGGACAAAATATTCCTAGGGGGAGCCTTATGAGCTTAATAACAATTTTAAATGAGAACAAATATTTTAAAAGAACATTTGACACAGCCCCAGTCCCCACAGGACTGCCTATCATCACAAGTTTTCTCTAGAACATCTTGGAGACCAACCACTATTCTCACAGATAATCTCTTTCTGCACCCAAATCTGGCCTGCTCACCACCTAGAAATAGTTAAAATTACCTTTAATAGCTGTCCCATTAGAGGGAACAGTTACATGTGGCTATAAAAACAACAGTTTTAGCCATCAGCTGTGACTACTCAACAACTACGACTATCAGAGCAACAATATGTAGCCTGTATCACTGGATAACCCAATTAGATAAAGCATCAGCCTAGGGTCCATCTTAAAAACTGTCTTTGCTTTCACAGGCATAAAAGATTTTATTCCTTCTAATTCTAATTAGATGTTAGTTGACCTACAAAAGGTTCTGACTGTCCATTTATATTTATAAATTTTAAAAAAAAGTATGTATTAATTCACCTTGGCCAAATACATCTGAGTGCACTCTAGTTTTATATATAAATTGTCCTATATGTATTTGTTTGTCTGTCTGTCCAATATGTAAACATCTGTTTTATTTGCACTCAAATTTTTTTCTTTGCTTTTTTGGATTTTTGAAACATTTGTCTGTAATTTAAGTTAGCTTATAGGTAAATGTTACCAAAATTAAAGACATGCTTCTACACAAATTGCCACCTGATCAAAATAATGTCAATAATGGGTATAATAACTTGGGAATCTTTCACTGGTTAAAAATAATGTGTAAATTGTTATGATCTCATTCTCATAAGTCATCAAAAATTGTTAAGAAGGTTAAATAGAGATCCCCTTAGGGTGGGAGAACTGTTGGACAGGACTCTCCTTGGTAAATAAAGGAGCAGCTGCCTGGAAAAATCTTATTCCTGCCTTTGTTCATTAAAGGGGCTCTGGTGGTTCCCACAGCCTTATAAGAGATACCTCAGTAAATGTTAAATATATTATTGTGATATGTTTACAATGGTCCTTGTCAAAAGGTTAAGTTTTGTATAAGTAAGACAATAAGGCTTTTTTTAAAAAATGCTCTTAGTATCAAGCTAAATTAAGAAAGAAACTCTCCATTTACCTATGACAAGCCATTATTGTTAATCTCATGATGTATTAAATGCACTCATGCCTTCAAGATGTACAGGTCTTCTAAAATGTAATACTGAGATTGTTTATAGTGATAATCTTTTTAACATTAATATTGACTCGTACTGATGGCTGACACTCAAAGAGGAACTGAAAGGTTCTGTGTATGGTTTCAAAGGAAATCCTCAGGAGACTTAACTGACCTTGATAGAGAAAGGTTAATTTTAATTAATACAGGGCTCACTTTATCTTGGTCTTAAACACCCAGCAGAAAAGTACAACCAAAGGTGTATAAAAACAATGCTATAGTAATAAGCTAGATACGAAAAGAACCAGTTGTTGACCCCTCCTTGGAGTTTCCAGCTACAGCAATAGCTGAGCACTGTCATGAGTCATTAAGATAAACTACAGTAAAATGTATAAAAGCTCAACAAGAACTTTAAATTCTTTAGCTAAAAATGTCCTTCAAAACCACCAAACTCTACTTCTTTCAGATTAAACTGGAGAGAGACTTACAACAAAATTGCAGATTTATAGATAACCTCTATCAGTAGAGGGGTTTAAGGACCAGTGAGTTACACTTGCTATCACTCTAAAGAACAGTCTCTAGACTTGGCCCTTTCCTCAAACTCCCTTTCCATTCTAGTGCTCATACATTGATTATTTATGCTCTAATTTCTCAGAAAATTTGTTCATTCTTGTCTAGAGATTGCCAAACTTCAAGTGATCATGCAGATGGAACCAATGACAAATGTGCAAGTCTCCTTTTCCTGGGACCTACCAGATCAACTTTGTAAAGAGAATTTATAACTGCTAAACCACAACATGACATGAGTCTGAGGCCCATTAGGTTAGCTCTTGGAGAAGGTTCCTGACTACAGCTGCCCCTACGCTGACCTGTCTCAGCTCCAAGCAGCTAGATGAGAATTATGCCCATTCTCCCATAACCACAGCTAGGGATACTTGTTCAAGGGGAGAAATATCATATATAGATAAGTTATTTAGAACTATTGTAGGCAGTCAGACAGAGCTGAGCCTTGGAAAAGTCAGTGCAGAAGACAATTGTGGCTGGTTGTACAATTACAGAAATAAAAAGGGGGAATATGATTGCCTCCACATGCACAATTAAATCTTGCTATCTTTACCTTAAAATTTTAAAACCTGGTTGCAGAAAGTAAATACCCTCCATCACAATTTCACTGGCAAAATAACAAATCTGATGAGCATGACTAAGGCTCAAGTCCTATAGTAGGACATCCAAACAGGAAAGCAGAATGATCCACTGCAGTTAATAACATGGGGTTGCGGGTGTTAATAGACAATGGGGTTGAGGGTTTTAACAGACAATGGAACACCACTATGGCTGCCCTTTGAACATGTGACTATGGAAAAAGAAACATCCCAACACTGTGGTGAAGGCTGTTCCCATCAGGTCCTCCAGTGTGAACATTCTTGAGGATGACTCTGGAGAAAATTTTGACACTGCAAGTACTGAGATCCATGCAGGCTACAATACTCATGATATGGAAATAACTAAAAAAGGACAACACAAGAGGCTCACATCCTGGTGACGTGACAAGACCTCCCACAAACTCCTGAGAGTGTTTGTTGCTAGGATGACTATCATATCCTGTATGCTGTTTCAACTGCTGCAATTACACAAACAAAAAGGGGGCTATATTAGGACCACAAATACACAGTGGCTAGTTTTGCATACTTCCCTCAGGGATCAAGGGAGGTTTGGGTTTATCAGTATCACCCTTCTGTGGTTTAGCAGCTTCCTTCTGAGATCTCTGTAGGGATGGGTCATCTTTTCCCACCAAGATTAAAAGACACCCCAGGGCAAGATACTTCTTAGCATAAGATCACCTCCACCCTCATGAGTCATCCAGTAATTATCTCCTCATGTCCCCTCCTCAATCAGTAAATGCTGAGGTTCTGGCTGCCTCATGGCCTTTTCTTCCTCAAGAACAACTGGTCATCCTGGGTCCCCACTGAACTGCCATTTTTTTGTCTTGCTATTTGTTTTTCCTCTCTTACTGTGTGCCACAACACCTGGCAAGAGATTGGAGGCTTACTGCAGGGGTCTCCAATAATCAGTCAAGGAAATTGAGGATGTAATTAAAAACCCAGGCTCTGATGGATTCACTGCTGAATTCTACAAGAAATTTAAGGAAGACCTAATGCTGCTACTTGTCAAACTCTAAAGAATTTGAAAGGGAAGCAATACCTCCAAATTCATTCCTGGAAGCAAGCATTACCCTGATACCAAAACCAGAGGAGGATCTAACTAAGAAAGGTAACTACAAGCTAATCTCTCTAAAGAACATAGACACAAATATCTTCAATAAGATACTGGAAAACAGAATGCAGCACATCATCAAGAACATTGTACACTATGACCAATTAGGATGTATTCCAGGGATATAGGGATGGCTCAACATATATAAATCAATAAATGTAATATACTACATCAACAGAGCCAAGGACAAAACCCATAGGATCATCTCAATAGATGCAGAAAAAGCATTTGACAAAGTCCAACACTCATTCTTTATAAAAACATTGAAGAAAATTCAACCAATGATCTTTTTCTCAGCCTGATAAAAGCCATCTATGAAAAACTCGATAGGTAACAACATACTAAAAGGACAAAAATTGAAAGCTGTCAGTCTAAAATCAGGAACAAGACAAGAATGTTCACTTTCACCCTCCTTCACTTATTCAGTATCATTCTAGATCATTAGCCAGAGCAATTAGACAAGAGAAAGAAATAAAAGCAATAAGGATAGGAAAGGAAAAAGTTAAATTATCATTATTTGCAAATAACATGATACTCTACATAAAAGATGCCAAAACTCCACCAAAAGACTTGTACATTTAATAACCAAATTCAGTTGCATATCTAGATATGAAACCAACACTAAAAAATCAATAGCCTCCCTGTGCACAAATAACAAACTCACTGAGAAAGAAATCAGGGAAATAACTCCTTTCATAATACCATCCAAAAAACAAAACAAAACAAAACAAAACAAAAACACCTAGGAACCAATGTAATGAAATATTTAGGAATCAGTCTCTATTTTGCAAACTGTAGTACTCCCAAAAAGGACATTGAAGAGGACATGAGAAAATTTAAAGATATCCATTATTCATGGCTAGGAAGAACCAATATAGTGAAAATGTCCATATTTCCAAAATTATTGTATAGAGTTAATGCAATCCCAATCAAAATATCAATAGCATATCTCACAGAATTAGAGAAAACAACCCTAAAATTCATTTGGAGCTAGAAGAGTTCTAGAATTGCAAAAGCAGTTCTGGGCAACAAAGGCAACACAGGGGGGTATCAATCTCTGGCTTGAAATTATACTACAAAGATACCACGATAAAAAGCATGGTACTGGCAAAAACCAGACCAGATCAACAGAACAGATTTTAAGATGCAGAAACAACTCTAGACACACTCATTCACCCTATCATTGACAAAGAAGCCAAATGCCTTCACTGTAAGAAAAATTTCTCTTTAATAAATGGTGCTAGGAAAACTGGCTTTTCACATGCTGAAGGTTAATACTAGACCCATATCTTTCACTGTGCTCTAAATTAAAATCAGCAAGATCTACATATTAAGATCTTAATATTAAAGCAGAAACACTATATATACTGCAATATAGAACAGGAAGAACTCTTGAAGTCATTGGTGTACACAAAGACTTTGTGAACAAAACCCCAATCTCACAGAAACTACCACAAACAATCAACAACAGGGATCTCATGTTATTAAAAAGCTTTTACACAGTAAGAGAAATCAACAGAGTGGTAGGGCAGAGTAGTAGACAACCCACAGAGGGGGAAAAATTTGCCAGTCATGCCTCAGACAAAGAGCTAATATCTAGAATATATAAAGAACTCAAAAAATCAGAGCCCCAAAATTTAAACACAGAGTTCCAAAGAGGGCATCAGAAATGAATAGACTTTTCAGATAAAGAATTAAAAATGACAAATATGTGAAAAAATATTCAACATCCCTGGTAATTTGAGAGATGCAAATTAGAAAAATGCTGAGCTTCCCTCTCAGTCCTGGAAGAATGGCTATCACCAAGAAATCAATTAATAAAAAAATTCTGGGGAACCTGTGGGGAAAAAGAACCATTTTCCACTATTGGTGGTGGTGTAGATTGGTGCAACCACTGTGGAAATCAGTGTGGAGGTTCCTCAAAAAACTAAAGGTAGAGCTTCCATTTGACCCTGCTATTCCCCTTCTTCATATCTTCCCAAAAGAATTAAAATCGTCATACCACAGCAATATATACACCCTCCCCATGTTTATAGCAGTACAGTTTGTAAGAGTTAAATCTTGGAAATAACCAAAAATGCCCATCTACGGAAGAATGGATAAAGAAGATGTGGATTGCTTTTTATACAGTGGAGTACTACTCTGCCATAAAGAAAGATAAACTTGAGCCATTTCTATCCAAATCAATACTCCTTGAGACTATACCCTTAAGTGAGATAAATCAGACACACATGTGTAAATATAGCATGGTTTCTCTGGTGTGAGAAACTGAAAGTGTAAATAAAGACCAAAATGTATACTACATATTGGGAAATGGGAAGAAAATATTCAAATGAGAAGGTGAAAAAGAGAGGGAGGAAGGAAAGAAGGGGCAAGAAAAAAATAGAAAAGAATGGATATGAAACTTTTGTAAATAAAGAGTTTTCAATTAAAAAAAAAAAAAAAAAGGAAGAAGAGGAGGCAGTGTGGGGCCTGTGGGGCATCAGCTGGGTCCTGCTTCCAGGAGAGCTTTTCTAGCTCATAATCAGATGCCTGACCCATGCCCCATCTTTATTCCTGGGACAAGTCAATTTTCATATTCTGATTCTCCCTTTCTGTGCTGGGGATCTAGGACTGAAAAACCGATGAACCTGGAGGACTCCTTTAGATCTGAACTCTATGCCCAGGTGGCTTTTCTGCACCTCTCATTCAGAATGAAGGCTAAGCTCTTCCCATGAACTCTGAGTTCCTTCTCTTCCAGCCTTCTCATTTTACCCAGTATCTTCCTTCCAACCAATACTCTGATGTCTCCCAGTCTGTTGGTTCTTCTCAACCTTTAAACACACACAGTCTTTCCAACAGAAACAAAACCAAAGCCAACACACCACCTTATGAGTCTATCCTACACACCCCCACTTTGCCACCAGTCCTTAGAGCAGTCTTTTGAGATATACTCCCTCTTGGTGTCCTGGAGACCATCTTCATGCCCAGCTGAGTTAATGGCCTTTCTTTGCATCCTTAAAACTTGGTATATACTTCTACCATTGCACTTTGCCATCATGGTGTCTTCTTCTCCCTCAGTAGCCCATACATCACTTTAGGAAAAGGGATGTAACTGTCATCTTTATCCTGAGCTTGTCAATGAGGCCGAAGCTTAGATGATTGCCAAAAGTTACTGCATACTTATTCTCATTGTATGAGTCAGAGGTTTCCTGAGAAAAAGAAGCAATGGAACCTAGATATTTAGACAGATAAGGAGGGATAGAGGGAGTGAAGGGAGAGGGGGAAATACATTTATTATAGGGAATTGGTTCACACAATTATGGAAGCTTAAAAGTCCTAAGATCTGCTAGGCTTGCTTTGATAACAATCCACTCTGCAGCACCTAATCCCCTCTTGTGAGACCCCACTCACTCCATGAGAACAGTATTAGTCCCTTGTGACGATGGAGCCCCTAGAATCTGAGGGGGACTCTGAGGACCATGCCTTGCACACATGGAACTTTCAGGGACAACCTCAAGCAATACCCAGAACACTGACACAGCAAGTGTCAGTGTTTCTCCACCTTCCTCTGCAGCTCAGGCTGAGTAGGTTTTGGCCATTGGGAAGTAAGCAGAAGTGTTTTCAGGAATATCCAAGGAACAATTAAAGATAATAGACTCAGCAGAATGCTGTGGGGTTTTCCTTTCCCTTCTCTTCTTCTGGTTGCCAGGATCCTAAAGATGCTGGAGCACCAGAAGCTTGCTTGCAGGTGGACATGGTGTGCCGAGCCTGGGGAAGCAGTACAATGGAGGCTGTCTGGACTCCCAGTGTCTTTGAAGTGCTGTCCTACAGCTTCAACTGCTCCTTTCTGTGTGTCTTTTAAAGGAAAGAATATAATTTTGTGGCTTTAGACCTCTAAAAATTTTTTTTCCCTTCTGAATTTACTACTTTGTATATCAGAACACAGCCCTAGCTGAAACAGATACAAATTAATACTTGTAAAGGAATAAAAAGAAAGTGCTATCTGAAAGAAATGCTAATATTTTTTTCAATTAAAACAGATGTTTTTACTATCTGAGGCATGAATGAACTGGCACCATCAGATATATTTGGTGTCACTAATAGAAAATGCACTCTATTCATTCATTTTCTTTTGCATCACCACAAATCCTTTAGTGAATGTGGGGCTTGCGCATGTCTTCCCATGCAAGGATGATTTTCCTATAAATTAGAGCAGAAAGAAAAAAGCCTTGTAAATCATCTCTCCCACTTAACTTGCCCATTGTCCTCTCTCTGCAGGAAACCTACAGGTTGCAGAAGGAAATGGCTGGTGGAAATGCAGCAGGAAGAATAACATGGTTTCGAAATGAGGTGAGAATAAGTGAAATTAGTGTAAGAGCAGCCCTTACCAGTTTTGCTCTCCCCTACTTCACGAGCTCAAATTTGACAAAATCATTGAGAGGGGTCTTTGTTTTAAATGAGAGCAGGACAAGGACATATCTTTCTGAGGATTGCACTAAATGAGGTGGAAAGAGAAGGCGACTGATGATAAATCAAAAAATGCCACCCCTTCTGTCTGTCCCCTCCGCCCCCATCCAACACATCAGGCCAACACGAGTGATCATTTTGTAGTCCTAGGGTGTGGTACATTTAGAGGACAGTCCTCTTTATGGCTTTGGTAATTTTAGAAAGGCATTCAGAATTTGGGTATCAAAATACTATGTTGTGTTTCTCAAATTCCGCAATTTTCCAAGAACGGCTAGAATTAATTAACCAAATAAAATCTGCTGTGACGAGACAAATTCCAAAATATGATCCAGTAGGATTTGGAAAGCGCTGCACCCTGCTTAATCAACAATAAAACAGAACAATAAAGACACAGAAGAGTAATAATATAAACTAATTGAACAGGATGGCGCAGTCCAGAAGTGAGTACAGGAACAATGGGGACTGAAAGTACAGCCGTAGGTCAGCCTCACAAAGAATGAAAGCAGCAAGGTCTGAGGCATCAGGTTTGGGACTCCTCGCCCACATAGTCGGCAAGGTGGTGCTGGCCATTTCTGGAAGCTCGTCTGGGCTAGGGAGTGGGATCTTTGTTGCTCACCGTGGGATCCTCTCCACGGGCACTTGGAACTAGTGTATTGAAACAGCGAGGCAGAGTGCGTGGTATTTTGATGCTTCAGCCTTAGAAGCGGCCTCATGTCACTCCGTACTTTCTATTTAAGGCAATTACAAACGTTCACCTATGCTCAAGGGCCGGGACACAGACCTCTTCACTCTGTGGTAGCGGAACCAGCAGCACATGGTAGGGAGTGCTGGCGTGTGGGGGAGATACACTGTTGTTGCCTTCGTGGGGAAAAGGCAGTCTACTTCAGTAGGAAGTGCCCAAGAGGGGAAACAAGGATTTTCCATCAGTTAGTTAGCGTGAGACCTCATCTACCATGTATTAGCTCTCAAAACATCAAGCTTCCAGAGGTCAAAAGGGTCAAATACAACCAAATTGCCAAGCACCACTACGTTTGACAAAAACCCCAGTTATTTTGCTTTTCCTAAGAATTAGGTGGTTTAGGGAAACCACTCTCTTGCCCCTGTGCACTGAAAGGCAGAGCAATTCCAAACTCGGGTTTCCCTGGCAGCGGGCTTCCGAGCTAATGCCTCCCTGTCATGGCTGGCCCCGGACCTTGAGGGAGGGGATGAAGTGGGCAATGCATGCTGGGAGCTCGCTTCTGGACAGCCGTCATCTTTCTTACTGGCATGGTGACATATATTCTTACTGTAGTAAATAACAGTAACCCAAGTTTTCCTAGCCTGTGGGTATAAATAAGGTCACCTTAACTGCAGTAAATCACATTGTAGTTGTTAATACCCTCATCCAGTATAAATTTTTCTTACTGAGTATTTCAGGAGTACACAGGGGTTGTCTTACCTATATTTGCTAATCATTTGCCTCTTTATCTTTTTCTCCAGGCCACCCTGTTTGATGTTTCGTGCCCCTAATGCCATTCAAATGTGGGCTTCTCCTCACTGCTGCCAGGCAGCACCCTGGTATCTGCCCTGGGGTCCAAAACAACACTGTGGACTTGAAGTCCTCAGGGAGCTAAAGGCACACTGCCTTGGTAGCAGGGATGCAGTGAATGTTTCCTGTTCACCCACCTCCCTGGTCAGAGTTCTGGGCCTCACCTTGCTATGCGGGTAACTGAGCTCTGCTTGAGCCTTTGTGTCTCACAGAACCCTAAAGGACAGCAGTCTCCTCACACTCTGCGAACAGCCTCTCTCCCCACAGGGCTCAGATGAGAATCCAGGGAAACCAGCTTGATTAGATGCCAGTAGGTTTCCTACCCTGCCAAGTCATTGGACATTTCTAGATATGTCTGATTTCCAGCACAGAACACAAATTAGGCTCCAACGCAAACCTCTGCTCCATAACTAAATGTGCATAGAGCACCACAGTGCATTTTCTGAAATTCACTCTGAGAGGTAGGTACACTGACAGTAGTATAGTTTTCATTTGTCGTGTGAAGAAATGAATTTTTAGTGAGAATAAGCAGGGAAGCCAAACTGAGATAATAACTGAGAGGTGAGCTGAACACATTAAAGGATTGAACAGCAAATCTGGGCCTCTCCTTGGAGTCACTTTATAGAGCTTTATAGGTCACCCAATCCAGCTGCACCACTCCAGACAGGTAGAGGACTTTTCCCCCTCTGCCCTTACAGCATGTTGGTCTGTGGTAGCATTTGCTACTTTAAATGTCAGTCTTCTCCACTCCGTGTGTCTAGTGCCATCAAAGTGCCAAGGACTTGATAAACATTTACTGGTGGGTGGGTATGAATCTCTTAATGTTTCTCTAATGGAGGTGGCACCCTCTCACCCCAAGAACATTGGGAAATAGAGAAGCATGTTTGGTTGTCACAATACTGGAAAGTGACGCTCCCAGCGCTTAGTGACCAGGGCCAAGGTATTAGTTTGGCCAATGGAATTCCCCAACAGAAAGGGATTTTGAAAGAGCCTAGTGTTCTAGAAGCTGTCCTTGTGAAACAGAAAAAGCACTATGGTTGCCCAATTATTATAAAGATTAAATACAGTATATATGTTAAGTTTCAGAAAATCAGGGCACAAAACTAAGTACACTTGATAGACAGCTGCTTTGATGGCTGACAGCAGAGAACTTAGAAAAATTGGGCTTTTGCTTAGACATTAAGGCTGTGTAGGTCAAATAAGATTCTCTCCTCAGCAAAATTGAGTGAGATTTCTTCAGCAAGTTGCCTTCCTCCTCTATTTCCTGCAGATTAAACAGATTCCACGCAGAGGTTGCTCTTCTGGACTCTGTTCTCCATCCCCCCGACCCTCGCCTCTGCAGGTGAGGCACACTTGGAGCAGAAACACACGTAACTCACCTGTTTCATTGTGTTCCCTTGTACCCTTCCATTTCCACTGGCGAATGAATTCACTTTCCCCTGCTTCTTAGGAGAGACAGTGTGTCATCGCAACATTTTAAAAACATAGATAAAAATAGTAAAACCATAATTCTACCTTATGACAACTATTTAAAAAATTGCCACCCAGTGTCCTCCTGTTAAGAATGTGTTTTTATAGAGTTGTTGCAATAATATACAAACTATTTTGATTTCCCAATACCCAATTTATATTGTATGTTTTCCATACTTCCATGAAGGCTGTATAATTATAAAGTTTAATGGCTACAAAGTGTTCCGCTGCTTTTATATGCCGCCCCATCCTATTGAATATCGAGGTCCTCACTAGGCAGTACAGTATTATATTTTTTTACGATATGGTTTTTTTTTTGGTATTGTTAAAATACTTCATGGACTGAATCTCTCATACCTTAGATATAGAGTCAAAATAGTGTGAACATTATGACTCTTGCTCTGTATTCCCTGATTACTTTTCAAAAAAGTCATACTAATTTACAATGCCTTTAGAAGTATGGAAGAATCTTCTAAAGATTGCTAGCAGCCTCAGACCATTTCATTAAAAAAAAAATTAGCAGGTGTAACATGATGCAAATGAAGCTTAACTTGCATCTCTTTGATGAATGTCAAGTATGATTATTTTCTGCATGTTTTATTTTCTCTTTATATCTACCCTTTTGTGAATGTTCATATTATCAGACTTCCCTGGGCACAGTTGAGTATAGTGAAAGAAAAAGAACACTGAGGTGGTATGGGAGGTCTAGCTCCATGTCTTCCAACTTAATCTCTTTCCGTTCAGTACAACTCATCTTTTCTGTGAAGGAAGTGCCTCTGATTCTTTCTAGCTCTAAGGTTAAATCACTGCAAATACACTGCATGAGCCAAGCGTAACTTTACACAGTATTATAAAATATTGTACCTGTAATTAGCATGGGCAAATATCAAATGTAACATTGGGGTATCTGGAATTCTTAAAATGTCAGAGAACTTCATGATTTCACAGCAGCACATGAGAGTAGATAGGGAAATTCTCTCGTTCATCATTCATTCATTCACTCATTCAATCAATCACTTGTTTATCCGGGTATTTCACAGATTCTTGGTGGGTGGGGATGAAGACATTAAGGTCAAGTGGGGCAGAGAGATGGACAGAGGAAGCATAGTGGGTGTGGAGGGGGCCATCATCAGCAACACAGGGAGCAGCAGTCAGAAGACTTCACAGAACAGGGGGCTCTGGGCCAGGATCGGAAAGAAATATAGGCCTTTGCCAAGAGGAGGCCACAGAAGTAGAAGTGGAGAGGCACATCGCAGTGTATAGGGAATGGCAAGCAGGCAGCATGAAAAGACAACTTACTAATAATAGGGAGAAGCTAAGTTTCTGGAATATATTGTGTATTGGACACAAATAGAGCTGGACATAAGTGGGGGCTGGATTTTATGCCAAGCAAAGGAGTCTGTTTTTTATCTTCTGGGAAGCTTGGAAGCTTTGATTATATGAACAAGCAGGGAGCCAAAGGGAGGTTTTTAAGCAAGAGAGTGACATGGTCAGAGTTCATTTTCTTTTCTTTTTCTAAGATCACTTCTGGGAATCCACAAGTACCCTTAGAATTTGCTCATCTCAAAACTGGGGCTAATTTTGTATGTCTTGAAGCTTTAGTTATTCTGGGCTCAATACAGTATTTAGTGCTACCTTTCTATTTCTCTATGACTACTGAGTAACTGAAAAGTTGGAAAATGTAGGGTAAAGTTGTTCTTAAATAGTATGTTAGTCATATTTTCATATATATAACATTATTTTCATTCAGATTCCAGGCATCTCTTCATGTGAAGCACCTGTACATTTAAAACAATGGGTACCATTGTGAATTTGTAAGATATAATAGTTACACTATGTCCCAAGTTGGATAATAAATTACACGGTCGTGTTATCAAATCTGGGATATCATAGATCTTGTAACATGGGGAAAGAGAACATGGTGTAGCCATGGTATGGTTCATGGCTTCTATTCAGACAAAACAAGATCCATTCTTCTTGTATTTTATTGGACAAAGCAAGTCATATATCACTCCTGACTTCCATATGCCCTGCCTGAGGGTGAAATAAATGTCACATGGAGAAGCAACTATGTACAGGTAGTCTATATTCCTATGCAACGTATGCACTAGTATCTATACCCGAATATAGATCTCAATTATTAAGAAAGGTCTTAACTAATTTTTGAGTGATGAAATCAGGACCAGTCATTTTCTATTTGCTCTTGGCTGCATTCCCTTCACTTGCCAGCCCTGCTTTGCATTTCAGAGTGCTCACCCTTGCCAAATACGTTTCCAGGCTTCCTTGATTTTATTTAGGTTTCTTCAGTGATAGCCTCTGGCAGGAGATAGGAGGATGTGAGAAAGAAAACAGGGAATCTTTCCCTCCTCTGTGCTTGCTGTAGCTTCTCCAGGTGTGGCCGGGTACCCTCAAGCTCCAGCAATTCCTAGCTGTCTAATCCTAGCTGTCTGTGAGTAGTCCCTACTTATTATCCCCCCAGCCAGTCTCTTCTTAGGGAGGGGTGTGGCTTCTTAAATTCCTAATATACAGGTCCTAATGTCACTATTTGCCCCTCTGACTCTTTTCATACCTTTATAAACAGTTCCTCATAGGAAATCTCTGTTGAATGAAGTGGTGTGAGTTCTATTCTCCTGGCTGGTTCATGGGTTCTCTACTCCCATGGTACGACTAACCAGGGTTGTCTGTGAATACTTGAAAAAGTGTGGTGAAGCTCCTCTAAACTTCATTTCCCAAAACTAGGCCCCTTTCTTTTTGTTCTAGTTTTAACAGCTATGTGGCATAAGAAAATACTTTGAAAATAAGTATTTAAAAATCTATACAAATTCTCATCTCCTTTAAAAACAAGGCAGAGCAGAGCAAAGGCAGGGGAATCATCTAAGGAAAAACAGGCCAATGATAGGCCCAAATTCTACTCCTCAAAAACATGATAAACTTTTCATATGTGTGTGGTTAAGGTGCTTACCTATGAGAGTAGATATTAACACCTACCTCATCTACAGATACACAAACATGCACACATATAGCATTTATAAACTCATATACATAGGAGATTTAAATATTTTTAGGAATATGATTTTAAAGAGTTTACTTACAGACACTTAGAATTACAATGATCAGAACCAAAGAATGATTCATTTAAAATCTCTTATGCTTTGTATCGACTTTCTATTGATGTCTTTGATACAATAATGGAAGCCAATTTTAAATTTGGAAGGGAGTAGATAGAGACACTAAGAAAAAAAGATTTGATGGCAACCAGACAGAAGAAATTTTTGCAAATAAGTACTGAGTGAATGGGCAAATGACAGCCTTGGAGACAGCGAAGTCACATGATGCTTCCCTCTGAATTAACAAGGGGAGTTTGCGGCAAGGTCTACAGGGGAGAGACGCAGGAAAGGCTGGTTTCTAAGGAACAGTTTGCTCATCTTGACTCAATCTGCTGCTGGCTTTACAACACCAGCAGGCATGGTTGCTGCTGGGGAAGCAGCATGGGAGTGCAATTGCTAAGTGTTTTCTAATGGTTCAAAGGTCCCTGCTGGAGCTTCTTTCCAGAGGCTGTCAGTGACAGGGGCTACACATGGGAGTCAGGTACTTACTGAGGGGGTTTGAGTCAAAATGATGCCAGGTTCCTCTAAGGGACATTTGCTAAGAAATGCAGTAGCACTGGACCCCTCCAGTGCCTGACTCTGGACATTAGGACAAACTAGCCGGCATTCAAATCCCAGGTCAGCCACTTATTTGCTACGTGAGCTTGAACACATTGTCCCATTCCTTTGAACCATAATCTCTTCCTTCATAAAAGCGGAGATTATAATCCCCCAAAATTGGGGGATTTTCTCTCCCCCAATCTTACTGGGCAGGAATATATCTATAACACCTGGTTCATAAAAAGCACTTAATGATGCATTATTTTTATTGATAACAAGTTATTCATAGTGCAGTATTTGTAAAGTGCTCACAACCAGGTTATAATAGAATGATATTCCCCTTCTTATTTCCATTGCTACAGGGACTCTTTAATCCACTTTTGCTATGCAGACTAAGAACCCAGAGTCCAGAGAAAATTCAGAAATTGCCTAAATGGGATACCCAGTGAGTAGCAGACAGGGAACTATAACCCGGTTTCTTTACTCCCATTCTGTGGCCCTTTCTACTCAACTGGAAACAGCACAAGCATTCCAGCATCGAGCTCACACTCTCCTGTCCATCTCTTCTCTAACAAAAGAGGCATACTCCCTGAGGAAGGGGTCACAGGAGCATCGAACCTCCTTCCCTTCACTTTAGTGAAGCATTACCCCTGGTATTCCCCCATCTCTTTGTTCATATCGTAGGCTTGGTTGTTTTTCTCTCCCGCAATCTTATTCTTTACTCACTCTCTGCTCCTTAAATGTTCTGACATCCTGTACCTCATTAGTGTTTTAACTCACTCAACAAACATTCATAGAGGACTTTTGAGGCTCGAAGACACCTGAGAATGAATACTTAAGATAACCGCAGGGATTCATAGTCTGTGGAAGAAGTGAAATTAAAAAAAAAAAAAATCACAGTACTTTGTGCTCAGGAGGGGAGAAGAAGACCCAGCACCCCAGGACATCCCACAGCAGGAGGCGTTACCGCATGGTGCTAGGTGCTGAACAGCATGCACTGGAGTCAGATTCCCAGGATTTGAATCTCAGGTCGTCCCTCTGCCAGTGCCCTTGGGGGAAGTTATAGACTCAGTGATCCCTGGTTTCCTCCTCTGTAAAGTAGGAAATTATGATAGCACCTGCCTTAGTGGGGCTGTGAGGGCTTAAAGGAGAAAACTTTTAAAACTTTAAATATTTAAAAATATTTGCAAGTTGTCATCTTCCTTTAAAAGCAGAGCCAAGCAAGATAAGGGCAGGAAATCTATCTGAGAGCACATAGTAAGTATTCAGTCAAAGCCATTTCTTATTGGCTTAAGGGGGAGGGTAAACAGAGATTACTCATCATTGGAAAGCTGGCTTTTAGGTTATTTATGAAAAAAGATCAGGATGTCTCCTTTCTGCAGCCAAAGCAAAAATTTCATAGTTCTGCTGCAAACTTGTATGGTAAGCGTGATCAGGAGGGGCTGAGGAACTGACCCTGGGGGTGGTGGATGATCGACTTTCTAGGCAAGGTAGCCTGCCAAAGAGGCAAAGCTGGTGAAAATTCTGCATTTTACAACCTGTGTGGTCCAGCTGTGGGCTGAACAAAGAGTGGCATATGTGGTGTGAGAGCTCTGAATAGAGCCCAAGATTGCATGTTCTCTGTGTGTGTGTGTGAAACGGTTTACTTGATGAATATGTGATTTCTTGCCTAGCATCTTTTCTTACCAGGGAAGACAGGGCTGAAACCATGAAGCTATTTCTCTACCTTGCTGGCTCTCTTTCCAAGGCTAGATGAGCTGATAATTTTCTATTCGGCTCCCAGCTAATAGAGAAGTTCCCCAGGCAAAAACAAAAACACAGGAACAGAAAAAATCCTTATAGAACAAAACACAAATGTCCCCTGCCTTGAGCTAATATTTGGAAAAATGGATTTGCTGGAAAACAGATATTGGATTAATTCTTCTACAGGCTGGCATACTTGTGGGTTTCAGCCGAGGGACCCTGTAAGCTGTTGTAGTCTGTGTGACTCGTTCAGTCCCGCCTGTGTGTGTATGTCCCCATGGGCATGAATGAGTGTGTGTGTGAGTGTGTGTGTGTTGCTGGGCTGAAGAACTGGTTTAAAGGAGATTGTTGTGGTTCAGATAGGATGGAAACTCATTTTCGTCTGGAATCAAATGCATTCAGGACTGGGTAAAATGAAAAACTTTATTCAGCATTTTTCTGAAAGAAGCCACCCAAGGTCTCCTTTCTCAGCATCTGGGACCACAAATGCCATCTCAGTCACACAGGCTAGGTCCATGCACACACATGTAATTTTTAATATCCCCACATGACCAGAATGGATTTGTTCCATTCAGTGGGAAGCCACAACATTTATTACATCTCTTTCTCAAATAAACCTCAAAGCGAGCATTTCATCTTTCCTCATGTAATCATCATAAGGTAGAAAATGAAATTTTCCCAACCTAAAAGCATGTTGCTAAGAGCTCCAGGGCACTGCATGTCACTTCTTACTTTGATGTGTTCATGGAGGGGGAGGGGGATGACAATAAAAAAAAAAAAAAAAAAAAAGGAGAAAGGAAAGAAAAGAGAAAGATGCACCGCACCTTTCTTGAGATTTTTCAGGAAGGATTTTTTTTAACTCTTTATGTAATGACAAGATGGAGCTGATTAAAAGAAGACAAGGGAAGTGTCTGTGCCAGGTCACTTCAGAAATGAAGCATTCCAGAAAGGCTTGTACAAGCTCCTGTCAGCAACAGGAATGATTTCATGGCCCCTCTTGCATATTAATGAACTACAAGTAACCTCAGTTTAGTGGTGCAGATGCAACATTGCAGGAGCCGTGCCAGAATACTGCGATGAATGCCAGCTCTGGGGAAAATACATTTCACGATAGAATTAGGAGAGCAGCTATCTGAGACAGCCATAGGAATCAACCCCCCAGCCCCGAAACATAAAGAAGCTTCTGGGGCACCGGTGGTGTGGTGACGGTGGCGGGCACAGGGTTATTCATCTGAATTGCGTTCACGGGAGTGTGCGCCGTCCTCCGCTCCTTTGACGCTGCCTTTTTCCCAAAGCAACAAAGTCGTTTCCCCAAAGGTCAAGCTCAGGTGAATTGATGACTTTGGCTGCCTATTTCTTTGGTGTGATCTTTAAAAAATTGTTTAAAACTATACTCTGTCTTGATTCTAAAACAAAACACCCCTTTTGCCCCGCTGCTCCACCCCCACCTGCCTGTCAGGTGTTTTCCTTTTCCCAACTTCTTGCAACCTGTGGTGGCGTTTCCAGACGGAAGGCATGGGCTTGGCAGTCCTCTTTTCTCCCAGCTCTTCTCCAGAATCTGCTCGCTTCTCACCCCTTGTTCACTCATTCCCCTTTGCCCCGTACGCACAGCACAACTGTCACTGTCTTCTGCGCTCACCATCTGTTTCTAAAATTCCTATGATACAGAAATCACGTGACAGTTTGAGGTGCAGCCATCTCAGTGCTGCAAGCTTGCGCCTGGCAGGTTCGGAAGGAACTGTTGTGGTTCTGCTGTAGGAGGCTGACCAGCTCACAGGATGTGTCAGCTCGCCCTCCTGAAGGACCTACAAAGGCAGCTGCTGGCTCTGTCAGATATTTCTAGGAGACTGAAAATGGAGGATAAATTCACAGCCTGCGTTTTCGACTGAGTTTCAGGTTAGATTACAGCCAAGGAGAAAGCATGGATGGAGCAATGCTCTGTGCTCTCACGTAAGAAAATAACCCACCTAGAATCGACTTAATTTCTCATTCGACCGCTGCCTCATAAATGCTTTGTAACATGACACATTGAGACTCATCAGGGTAAGCCAGCAAGGATTCTGTCTCACCCATAGCTCTGTAGGTCAGCTGGGCTTGGCTGGCCCAGGCTGGACTTGCTTCCAAGCTGCAGATCAGGGCTGGGTCACCTCCACATTCTCTCATCCTTATGGGCAGTGCATGGCAGAAATATAACAGAGTAAATCCAACTGAGTTTGGTTCATATCTGTTACACCTAGGTAGACATCTGAGAGGGGATTTATTAAGGGAATTGGCTCATATGACCACATAGCAGAAAATTGCATTTTCTCAATGTGCTTTCTGTGAGTGGCCATCATTGAGTTAAAGACCCTGACATGTTGGTTGTACAACTCAGCTCAAGTCAAAGGGCAAAATACCAGGAAAGCTAATGGTATAACTATCAACCTGAGACCAAAAGCCTGAGAATCTGAGGAAGGGATACTGGTAGAAATCCTGGAATCCAAAGACCCATAATCTGGCATTCTGACATCCGAGGTAGGAGACAAGTGTGTCCCAGCTTGAGGGACAGACACCAATTGCTTTCTGTATTTATTCTGTTTGGGCCTACAGCCCATCCACATTGAAGGCTGGTCTTGTCTTTTCCACCTTATCTGCTCAGACTCACACCTTAGTATCATCCGGAAACACTCTACAGACATACCTGAAATACATCCTTTCCAGTTTTCCAGTTATCCTTAGTCCAGTAAACTTGACACTAAAATAAAATATCATATATGCCATCCAATTTGGACCAATGAGAATGGAGGAGACATTTGCTAGGAGCTCTTAAAAGGAGTCTTCTTTGTCATAGAAACTACCAGAAGAGATGCTGTAAGAAGTGTTGTGATTTTTGCAATTGCTGAGGTATGAAGTGTGAAGATTAATCTGGCACCCAGAGGACATATGTGAAATATAAGACATATAGGAAAATCAGTGCATTCTCTGATCAATCCTAACCTGAAGCCCACTCTAGTTTGGGGGTTAAGTCAGCTAATAAATTATCTGTATTATTTATTGGGTTTAAGTTATTCCAATTAACAGTGGATTCACTCTGTGTGAATTGAGGACAAAAAGAGAAGAGGAGAGGACAGGAGAGGAGAGGAGAGAGGTATTGAGTGATTTAATTACTTTGCACCCAAGATTTGTACTGAAGAACCTTCATCCATAGTTATTGTTTAGATCTAGAATGTCCCCTAGAAGTCTCAGTGGAGTAACCCACTGATGAACTCACAGTTAAACGTGCTGCCAGGAGGTGAGAAGAGGCTGGTTGCTGATGCCGTGACGTGGAGGGGCACATCTACCTCCCTGGCTCCTCTGCGTTCTGCTTCGCAACTGCCATGGGACGAGCACCTGTCTTTCCCCGGGCCCTCCCACCATCCTCTTTCTGCCTTGAAGCCTTGCAACATAGACTGAAACCGTGAGGTAGAATAAACCTCTCCTCCTTTAAGCTGTAGTTGTAGTTGTAGGCAGCTACAACAGTCACTGCTGTGCTACAGTGATGTGATGGTGCATGTGAAGGACACAGGAAACACGGCCAGTTTGCACAAGTCTGCAGGTTGTTCTCCCAGGAGGGAAAAAGGAGGACCAAGGCACGGTCAGTCCACCACACTTCCTGCTCTCAGCGCTGCCTGCACTAACACTGGGTCTGTTTCTCTAAGTTTCCTCACAATAAAAGATATTAGCTCCTTCTTCCTCCTCTCTATAGTTACTACTTCTTTGGGTGATTGAAAGATAACAACCATTAAATTTTGGTTGTTGAGCAATAGAACTTTTAAGAACATTATTAATTTTCATTGTTTCTATCTTCAAAGGTAGTCAATTTCTCCCTGACTTTGTGGTCCTTTCTTTGCCCTATTCATTTCCAGTAGCTCATCTTCCTTCTGCTTTCTGTCTTTCTGTGTTTTACCAACAGATTCTCCTTGTTTCTTTTCATTTCTTCTCTACCTCTGCCTATTTTTCTCTTGCAAGACTCTGACCTTTCTGCCTGAGGGTTTCCTCAAGCAAAAGCTGATATGTGTTCTCCAAAGGCAGGGCTCCTGGAGCAAATGATGTCCAAGAACATGTGCTGAGTCCTAGACTTTGAACTCACTAAGTTCTCTGGCCCTTGTCTTCCCCTCTATAGAACTGGTCTAATTTACTTACCTTTGGGGCCACTGTAGAGGACTAAATGAAGTTGTGAGGTCCAGTACCCGAGGCTGCATAAATAATCAAGAAAATGGAGCATCTCCTCCCTTCTAGCTTCTGTAAGTAAGGTCATAGTTGTAAAATGCCCAGCATAGAGTAGGTACCCAGTGTCAAGTATATAAGATTTAAACAGAACAACTTCTAACACCATCATTTTCCTGTCTTAGGCTTTTTTGCCCAATAAACACGTCCCTTCCTAATTGTGTGAGCAGCTGAAACATTTCTTGTCCAAACACCGGGAACATAGAGGTGAACTGTTCGGTTCATGGCTACCAAGAGGATTCTGGGAACACTTTCTGCATGCCTTTAGGGAGATGGTTGCCCCACATATATTTCAACAACACAAATTAATGTAAAACATATTCATGTATGTATTAATTAATGCTAATGTATTCATAGGTGACTTGGATAATGGGTAGTTCATTCTGACACCTCCCTCCTAATTCATTCACCACAAAGAGACTGATTGTTACTTAATTGTAGGCTCAAATCAGTAGACCTACTGCGAGTCCAGGGGCTCCTGGTCTCCTGCATTGCCTATGGCCACCTTCCTGTTACCTTAAAATTCCTCTAACTGGTGAAAAATATTTCTGGATTGAAATTAGATGAGGGGAAAATGATGTCCATATACACAGTTGGATAGAATAGTATGGGGAGCATAAGTAAAGCTCTCTCTCAGAGAAATTAAATAAAAAATAGATATAGCTGTGAGCAGTACAGGTTAAACATCCTTAATCTGAAAATTCAAAATATGAAGTGCTCCAATCCCAAACTTTTCAAGGGCTGACATGATACCACAAGTGGAAAATGTCACATCTAATATCATGTGACAGGTTGCAGTCAAAACGCAGGCCTATTGAAAATATTTTATTCAGTTAACTTAAGGCTATGTGTAGAAGTATATATGAAACAAAATGAATTTCATTTCAGACTTGGATCCCAACCCCAATATATCTCATTAGGCACAAATAAATGAGGGAGCGTGAACAGAGAGTTCAGAGACTAATAAGCTCTCTGTCTTCAAGGAGTTTACAGTCAAATTTGGATACTATTCAGTGAGCTACGATGGATACCATTTTCAAATATATGTATTATTCGGATCTTGTTTTGGTCCTGCTCTCACATGCGCATTCTGTGGAACTCAAATCTTTAGGATTGGAGCTATCAGCACTTCTTTCTGGGACTGTGTTATCCAAACTTCTCTTACTAGGAGGTAAACAGTTAGATAGAAAGTTTCTCCTGAACCTGTAGGAAGTGTTCTTCCTTCCTATAGTATGTTTCTGCTTGACTTGGAAGGTCTTCATTCTAGTAGAAAACAATAAGAATAAGAAAGACAACAACAGGGCTGGGGATTTAGCTCAGCGGCACAGTGCCTGCCTGGCAAGAGCAAGGTCGTGAGTTCGATTTCCGGTACTGGAAAAAAATAAATAAATGATAAAAATAAAAATAAAAAAAAAGAACAACAACAACAACATAAGCAACCCTAGCCAACGTACGACAACAAATCATTAACACAGAGAATGAAGGGCATAAGGCAGATGCTCACCAAATGGATCAATGAAAACATAAATATACGTCTTGACTGGTGCAGCAGGCAGCACCAAAACTATCCTGTGAGGGCTGAAGGCAAGCGGTGGAGACAAGGTATGCAGATGTGCTTCTCTTTCTGCAAATTGAGATGTATGGATGAACTGACCATTGCAGCAGTATCCTCAGGGATGGCCCCAGTGTCCTTTCCTCCTGGTATTCGTGCCCTGGAGTAATTTCCTCTTTGCAAACTGAGTCCATTTAGTAACTGTTACCAATAAGTGAGGCAGAAGCGATGAGATGTTGTTTCTGAGACTGAGTTATAAGAACTCTGTGCTTCTCCCTCTTGGATGCTCTCTCTCTCTGAGGGAAGGAAGCTACCCCTTTGTCTCCGGCCACCTGCAGGTACACACAGCTACGTGAGATAGCTTGGCTGCAGAACTTCTCCCTGTGCAGCCCTGAGATGACTGCAGCCCACCTGCTGCCCTGACTGCAGCCTTTGTGAGACTGAGCCAGGACCACCTAGCTAAGCTACCAGTAGGATAAAGAAATGTTACTTGTTAAGGTTTTTAACCACTGAGTTTTGGATCAACAAATAATAAATGGATCACTTTGTCTTTTCAAGTTATGTTTCATTTTCTAATTGAAAAACTAAAATATGTTTTTTCTAAAGTAGAACAGAAAAAAAAGCAAAAAAACTCCAAACGGTAACCAACAGTGTACCAATGTTTTCCACATAGTCAGTGAAGTGACCTATTTAAAATGTGTATCAGATCATGTCATTTCCTTCTTCAGAATTCCCAGGGATGCCCATTATATTTGGAATATAATCCAAAATTCGTTCTGTGGCCTCCAGGGCTGGGGTGGCCCTGGGTGTCCTGATGACCACAGGGTCATCTGCTCTTTGCCTCACCATGAAGCTCCACAAGCACAGCCTCTTGTGTCTTGCTGAGTTGTCCCTCATGCTCTCACCTCAGGGTTGTGTGCTTGCTGTTGTCTTTGCTGACCTATCTTCCCTGCGGATCTCATGCCAGCCCCCTTCCCCCACACATCTCTCGTATGTGGCGTTCTCCTGTCTGTGTTCAAATGTTACACCATACAGATGCCATCTCTGAGTGTCCATCCCTAACGTCCCCCTTTACCTACTAACTACATCCTAACTGTACTGTGCTATTACCTCTTGCTTCTTGCCTGTCCGTCCCTCTCCCACTAGTGTGGTTCTACAAATCCAGGGATTTGTTTTGTTTACTACTATACTGCAGTACAAATAAACGTTTGCTGATTGAATGCTAGCACTCTTCATTTCACACCCTCATTTCTCCCTCTTCCAATCTTCGGATTCTCCTGGCTTTTCACTCTGGTCCAACTCAAATTCAATTCACAAGACTGTGGAGTCTATGGCGCAGGGAGGAAGAAGGGTGGGAAAGGGATCTGGAAGGCCTAACAGGGATTATCCACCAGAGAAGGACGTGTGGAAGTAAAAGTTCTAGCTTAAAGGGTGGGAGGTTTGTATTTAATAAAATATACTGCCTTTATATATTGCATTTAATGCTTATATTAAATATACTTAGTACATTGCCTTTAAAAATAGTCTCAATATCTGTATTAGAAACTGTTTTATGCTTGTTACAATCCACTCTCTTTACATCATGGTGAATGAAACAGACTACATTTTCCAGCCTCCTTGTAGTTAGATAAAATCTTGTGACTGATTTCTGGCCAGTGGATTGTGGATGCAAATGGCACGTGTTCAAATCTATGCACAATAATTTCCTATGGACAGTCCCCTGTCTTTCCTTTTCCTTCAGTACGGGTTGCATAAAAAATAACAATTATGATGACTTTGGCAAACATGAGTTGAAGACAGCAGATCCACTAGGTGGCATATGCTTGGATGCTGGGGATTAGAGGAAGGCCGGCCGGGACACACACGTCTGGCTGTGGTACCAGCCAGCACTAAATGCGTATGTTGTTAAGCCACTGTAGCAGACACTTCTGGTCACGCAGGTCACATTGTCATATACCCTTGGTCTACTTCGCATTTCAATTGTAGCCAAGGAGAATTCTATAATTACTTGGGGCCGATTTTGTGCTCGCATAGTCTACCTCTAACTACACTGGTCTTTTTGCTCTGGGTCTTCTCTGCCCTTTCAGGAATCCTATTGCCCTTCTCACAGGCAAACACATCATAGACAAGCAAGAGAATTTACATCTTCAGGGGCAACTGTCAACCAATGGGGACAGAGTGAGAGGAGAAAGTCTTTGATCTCCACTCTTCAGGTAGAGATTCTGGAAGGAATTATGTGTACTTCATGGGAATCTCTGTTAAGCGAACCCACAGCAGTGACCTCAGTCATACATTTTATGTTGTGTTTTTCTTTCTTCAGCCTCAGTTTTTTTCCTTCATTCTTGGCTCTGGCATCAGTTCCTAAATGAACTATCAGCTTTCAGGTCCTTGACAGCTTCTCCTTTTAGGGGAACCAAAACTAAACCAGTTGTTGCTCTTTCAGGATTTATCTATTACAGCTCCTGGGCTTAGCTTAAGAAATAGGGTGACATCATTAAATGAGACACTGAATCATAATAAAATTTAAAACATACACCATTAATGTAAAAAGGAGCACCCGCGGAGTCTAGAGAAAAACACATATTGTACAGTGACAAAACACTTGAGGAAATGCCCACAGGGATCTGGGAGATAGACAGTGTATTATTGAGCTTGTAGCTCTAGGGGCAGTGGTTAGCAGAAATCAAAGTAATTGAGTATGCTGGTAATTTCTGCTTTCAGAAAATTATGGCAGAAATAATGATGGGTGAATGAATAGGCAAAATGTACTATATATGTACAATGGAATGTCATCCAGCCTTTAAGAGGTAGGAAATTCTGACTCATATACAATATAGGTGAATGTTGAATATGTTACCTCAAATGAAATAAGACAGACAAAAAGGACAAATTCTATATAATTCCAATTATATGAAGTACCTAAAGTAGTCAAATTTATGGGAACAGAAAGCAGAATGATAGCTGCTGGCAGATGGAGGATGGTGGTCAGAAAATAGAGAGTTTGTAGTGCAGAACAATAGAGATTTAATTTGGATTGATTAAAAACACTTCATGGATAGATGGTGAGGATAGTTACACAACGATGTGAATACACACAAGGCCAATGAACTATACAATGAAAAATGAATAAGATAAGACTAGACCCATATCTATCACCATGCACTAAAGTAAAAATGTACCAAAGATCTAAATATTAAAACAGAAACACTAAATCTTTTTTTTTTTTTTTTTTTTTTGTACCAGGAATCGAACTCACGACCTTGCACTGTCCAGGCAGGGGCTGTGCTGCTGAGCTACATCCCCAGCCCCAGAAACACTAAATCTACTAGAAGAGAAAGTAGGTAGAAATCTTGAAGACAAAAGTGTAGGTAGAGAGTTCATGAACAAAATTACCAGCATACTCAATTACTTTGATTTCTGCTAACCACTGCCCCTAGAGCTACAAGCTCAATAATACACTGTCTATCTCCCAGATCCCTGTGGGCATTTCCTCAAGTGTTTTGTCATTGTACAATATGTATTTTTCTGCAAACTCCACGGGTGCTCCTTTTTACATTAATGGTGTATGTTTTAAATTTTATTATGATTCAGTGTGTCATTTAATAATGTCACCCTATTTCTTAAGCTAAGCCCAGGAGTTGTAATAGATAAATCCTGAAAGAGCAACAATAAAAACAATTTAAAAAATGGGTGTCTCTGATGAATACACACTTCTCAGATGAAGAACTACAAATGGCAAATAAATATATGAAAAAAATGTTCAACATCACTGGTCATTTAAGAGATGTGAATTAAAACAAGATTTCTTTCTGCTCCAGAAAGATTATCAAAAAATCAACCAATAACAAAGGCTGGAGGGGCTGTGGGGTAAAGGGAACCTTTCTCCACTGTTGGTGGGAGTGTAGACTTGTGCAACCAGTGAAAATCAATGTGGAGTTTCCCCAAAACCTAGGATTAGAGGTCCCATTTGACCTAGCTAGCGCTCTTCTGGGTACCTTCCCAGAAGAATTAAAAACATCATACCACAGTGATGCATGTGCACCCATGTTTATAATAGCACAATTTGTAATAGCTAAATCTTGGAGACAACACAAATGCTTACCAACCAAGGAATGAATAAAAAAAGATGTGGTTTTTTTACACAATGGAATACTACTCAGCCATAAAGAAAGGTAAACTTGAGGCTTTTTAGGTAAAGAGATGCAACTTGAGACCATACTCACAAGTGAAATAAATCAGACTTACATGTGTAAACATTGTATTGTCTCCCTGGTATGAGAAACTGAAAGAGTGAATAGGGCCTGAAATGTACAACAGATACTGTGAAAGGGAAAGAAATTGCTCAAAATGAAAAAGAAACTAGGGTGGGTGAAAGGGGAAAAGGACAATAGGGAAAAGGGAAAAAATGCAAGTCAGTTGTACTATTAGTGTCTCTTAGTTCATTTAAAATGAAGGTTTGTGCTAATATTGATTGGAGAAACTTTTACGCCCATGTCTTATACTTTAAAGAAAACATATAATGTATCAGCTATTGTTATTCACCTCTTATTTTGTTGTGAAATTTTGTTTCACTTTTTTCATATAAAATTTTTAAAAAGTTAAAATAAAATGAATAAGATAGTAAGCTTTCTATTATGAATATATTACGACAACAATTCAAAAATAGAAATAACCTCTAGATGACATTGACAAGTTCAAAAGCAGAATAAAAAGGACAGAGCCTATGAATTTCTAAGCACCAATAGGTTGAAAAGCTACTTCTGGCTATGTCCACAGTAGTAAGAGATGAGCTGCAATGGGTTTATTCAACAATAGCCCCAAATGATTCAGCCTTGCGGCAAACGTCAGCTGGAGGACATAGCCTTTCTACACCGACCATAAAGCTGGATAGCTTCAGAAAGTCACCCTTGATATGAAAATATGAAAGAGAGGTATAAGGGACTTGAGAAAACAAAGAAATAATTTAAGTCTGCAAATCATATCTAGGAAAGAGCGTGGGTGTGGTTATTGGTAGATGAAACTGAATGGAAGCAAATTATCTGAAGTTAACCATGTCTTTTAGGGCACAGCAGAGGCAAATAAATCCAAACAACTTGCCTGAAAAAAATTATCTATTTGAAATTTAAAGACATCTTCAGGCCTGTAGATGTGTATCTGCTTGAGGTGTGCTGTGGAAATAGCATTGCTCCCAAGGTGGGATTTCTTCTCAACAGTGATCTTAAAAATGGCCCAAGAGGAAAATGGACAAGCAGGAATTTCTCAGAAGGGAGAACAAGAGTGCAGGACTGATCAACAAGGGAGTTGCTCCCTGAGGCCACCCAGGGTCTAATGAGGGACCAACCCACCCTGCCAGGAAGGGGGACCTCCCGGGCCAGCCCATGGCTGCCAGATGTCAAACTGTGGCCATGTCCCTTCCATCCACTGTCTTCAGAAGAATATTTGGGCTATTGTGTGGATGTTCTGGAATGAGAATCTTGGGAATATACTTTGTCTTTTTAAAGACAAAGGCCTTGAGGACCGCAAGGACCCACATCTGGATGGTGGTATGGACAATGCATTTTCTGGACACACAGAACTTTGAGTCAGAAGTAAATGTTGGTGCGGACTTTGAATTGTCTGGCCAAGTTGTCTCTGGAGAAGGACAAGTGTGTTTTATATGTGGGAATGAAAAGAAAATGGCTGTTTAGTGACTATATGAACAGATTATGGCCAAGGGCTTCAAAATGTCCGCCAGCGCTTGTTTTTATTAACATAGCTCAAAATTAGATTACAATTCCTAGCTTTCCTTGCAGCTAAGCATGGCACAAGTGACTGAAATTCAGTCAATGAGGATGGGGGTAAAAGTGATGATGTGATTTTCAGGTGTGACCCACAGGTTCCTCCCAGGAGACATCTTTTCTGCTTCTGAAATGCAAGAAAGGGCACAATAACCAGGGTAATCTTGAGAGACCCTTTTGAAAACTGCAGAGCCATGAGATGGAGAAGTTCTGGGCTCCCAAAACTCAAAGGGATGGCAGCGAATCAGGATCAACCTTAGCAGGTGACATGAGCAAGACATAACTTTTGTTGTGATAAGCCACTGATTTTTTCCTGCATCAGGAGCGATAGTTACTTCCACTGATAGACTATTACATTATAAAAAGATGTGCTTATTATAATTAATTTGGTGAAAAAGGAAAAAAAGGTAAACAATACTTTTTCCACTTCCCCAAAGAAATAACTTAATATTTTAGTGTGTTTTCTCACTGTCATTTTTCTTACATAAGAACACTCATATGTTTTAGAAAGATGATATTATGAGGAGCATTTGTTGATATAAAATATTTCCCAATCAAAATTCCTAATTGCTCAGATAATTTCACATATGTTTTAAAAGTATAAATTTTATAGTTAATTAAAATTGTTAGCAATAAAAGTGGTCTTTATGATATTTTTTCTATCTCATTCATGTTCACACGGCTTACAGAGTAAGGAAATCTCTACTATGCTTTATGATTTCATCCTCAATGTGTAATACAGTGTCTGGAAAACTGAAGAACTTAATAATTATCTATTGAAAAGTTGGTAAGTAAATACAGTGGTACTGTAGCTTGGTTCATGAACTTGATTCTTTTCACAATTCGGGTCACAAACCAAGTTGGATGAGAACCCAATCAAATTCAATGGTTAGGTTCAATGTTGACTTTATGGGGAAATTTGATTCAATTTGCAGCCAGAATCATGGAGAAAATTGAATTCGTGAACCAAGGTACCACTTGGATGGATTGATGGAAGGATGGATGGATGGGTAGATGGATAGATTCAAGCAGTTATGCTTTAGTATTATAAAAAAAAAGTATTTTTAACTATCCCAGAAATTTCTAAATCATGTAAAATTGTAAATAGTCATTTTGGAAGGGCTGTACCAGTAGTTTTAAGCATATATCAAATATGCTAACGTTTGCCCACTAAAGGGTTGAGAGGAAAAAGATAACTTATGAACATATTCCTTTCTTCATGAGAAAAAGAGCAGAAAGGGAAACAGATAAGAGTTAGACAGGAGAGCAGCTAAATGTTGGGTGAAGCCTTTGCCCCAGGTTGTAGTATCCACCTGACAATTTGTAAATTTAATCCAACTGGATTCTTAAGTTCAGAGGCTAAAGAAGATATTATCTTCAGGTCGTCTTATGCCTTGAATTCTCCATTCTAGAATGCCTATTGTGAATTAATTTTACTATTAATTAAAGTGGCTATTCATGTATTTTTTCCACATGAAGTCCCTTGTAACTGAAGAGGGTTTTTCTTTGAAGACTGAGTTAATGTGGAAAAACACTCTTAAGGACCTTTTTCAAACTGTAGATACTACTTCCATGAACTTCTTGCACATAATATTTCAGAATAATGTGAGATCGGCCCAGTATCTTTCTCCTTTAGTGATTCCTGTTTTTAATTTTCCAGATACCTAAAGAGTCCCCCCAGTTCATATGTAAAACTCAAACTTTTTGTGAGTTTGACTAAGGATGGATTTGCTGGTTCTCATAAAATAAGATGTGGTGAGCTCTTTCAATATGCACATTTGTGTCTTTCTCAATTTGGGTAGGTTCCTTGAATCACCTTTATCAAAGATGATTTATGTGAAGCTGCCTCTTCCTCATAGCTTCCTAAATTCAGAAACTACACCTTAGTCATATTTATACCTTTAGACAATGGCATATAATAGAAGTACAATAGTGGGTTATTGAAGTAAGTGAAAACTAGACTGTCCAGAAATGTCTCTAATAAAGAGGGTGTCCAGTGACTGACAGAATGATATTTTATTGTATTTGACTTCCAATGCATTTTTTAATTCTTCACAGACCACAGTTGTGTATTTCTCCAACCAATGAAATTCTGCACAGGTGATTTGCTTTAGCTGATAGGATAGACATTATTGTGATGATAGCAAAAACTAGATGATCATTTGTACATTGGTGCTTGCTATCTTTCACGGGCTTTGGAATCCTGAGATTGCCACATGAAGGTAGCCTGCTAGCTGAAGATAATTCAATGCCAAATGGAGCAATGATTTAATTTAGACACCACTCCTGTCCTGCATATCAGCTAGCCTACCAACTTCCAAACACTTGGAGTGAGACCTTAAAGTATTCAGGGCCAAGTCACATTGACCAGTCCTGGGATCAAGCCCATTTATTCACAAAACTGTGAGAAATATTTGCTTCATGCCACTGAGTTTTGAATTGATTTGTTATGCAACAAAAGCCAACTGCTATAGGACGGTATTCACTGAAGAAGATGTTAAACTTTAGAAGATATTAAATGACTAATTTTTTAAAGAATAAAAACAATGATCAGAGTTTCAAACCAAGATAATAAAAGATCAACAATGGTTAATATATTGCGTATTGTTATCTTCAAAGTAGTTGCTCAGATTACAAGATATAGGCATGAAAGATTAATCAAACAATATAAGCAGTAACTGTTCTTCTTAATGAAGTAACATTTTCTAATATCCTCTTTGATTTCCTTTCTCAGAGTACTATAATTTTCAATGTATAAATCTGTTACTTCCTTTGTTAGACTGAATCCTAAGCATTTCAGTTTTTTGGATACTGTTGTGAAGGGTGTTGTTTCCCTAATTTCTCTCTCAGTGAGTGTGTTGTTTGTGTACAGGAATGCTATTGATTTTTTATTGCTGACTCTATATCCAACTATGCTACTGAATTTGCTGATTAATTGTAGAAGTCTTTTGGTGAAGATGTGGCATCTTCTATATAGAGTGTCATGCCATCTATGAATAATGATAATTTAACTTCTTTCTTTCCTATCCTTATTCCTTTTATTTCTCTCTCTTGTCTAATTGCTCTGGCTAATGTTTCCAGAACTATATTGAATTGGAGTGGTGATTGTGGACATCCTTGTCTTGCTTCTAATTTTAGAGTGAAAGCTTTCAGTTTTTGTCTGTTCAATATGATGTTGGCCGTTGGTTTGTCATAGATGCTTTATCAAATTGAGGTAAAGACCATCTGTTCGATTTTCTGTAGAGTTTTTATCATGAATGAGTGTTGGAGTTTGTCAAATACTTTTTCTGAATCTATTGAGATGATCATGTGATTTTTATCTTTGGTTCTGGTGATATGGTGTATTACATTTATTGATTTGCATATGTTGAATCAGCCCTGCATCACTGGTATGAATCCAGCTTGGTCATGTTGTGCAATCTTCTTGATAATTTGTTGTACTCTGTTCACTAGTATTTTATTGAGAATTTTTTGCATCTATGTTCATTAGGGAGTTTGGCCTGTAGTTCTCTTTTGTGGTTGGATCTTTCTTTGTTTTTGATATTAGGGTAATAACTTGCCTCCAGGAATGAGTTAGGGAAGATTGCTTCCCTTTCAATTTCATTACAAAGTTTGAGGAGTATTGGTATTAAAGCTTCTCTAAATTTCTTGTAGAATTCAGCCGTGAATCTGAATCTATCAGGACCTGGGCTTTTCTTTGTTGGTTAGTTTTTAATTACATTTTCAATTTCATTAGCTGATATTGAGTTATTCAGAATTCTTATATCTTCTTAATTCAGCTTTGGTAATTCATACATTTCGAGGAATCTGATGTGACTAATATTTCTGAAAGATAATTTTTCATCTTGTTTCTAAAAGATAACAGAGAAGTGTCTTCCAAATTCACATGAAGATGATTTTGTAGTTATAATTCTGTACTTAACCAAAAGATCAGTCAAATGTAAGGACAAAATAGAAACTTTTCCAACATACAAAGTCTCAGAATGTTTACCTTCCATGCATATTTTCTCAGGAATTGGTTGAGGAATTAAAAGCTATTAAACAAACAAGTGAATAAAAGAAAGTATAAGCCACAAAAACAGTGGAACTAATCCAATAATTTGTTCCAGATACTTTTTGGTTATAGTTAGCCCCACATTGATTGTCTATGGCTTCCTTTCATTGCTGGGGCCAAGAGAGTGAAAACCACCTGTAGGAGACTTCACTGCCAGCTAGCTTCTGATCTGTTTCATCCAGTGGGAGGATGTGAATGAAATTAGAAAGTAGGATGGAAGTAGAAAGACATTTGATTCTACCAGTACCTTCAGTAGCTTTAGTACAACCATATCAGCTTCCTCGAGAGGACTTCCAACAGCATATGTAGGAATACACATTTCTGCAATACCAAGGGGTTGGCAGCTTAGTAGATTCTCAGTGGGAATGAACAGTGTAGGCTCACAAGTTCCTGCAGAGGTGGTAGTGTATCTCTGCAACTATAGTCTGTGGGTAAGACCATCTATTATTTTTGCTCCTCATGTCCTCCCAATACTTTTGTAATGAATTAACTGAATTGAAATCCTCTCTGCTTTAATTACCTAGAGTGGCTTCTGTTTTCTTGACTGGGCACTGAATGATATGGAGCCCAGTGAAATGAAATTACAGGCTGAGAAACATTTCAATAGGCTTGGAAAGCAAAGCAATTGATCTACTTTATATAGAAATTCAATGAGCTCCAAGAATATCATCTGGAAGGAGAATAGAATTATTTTTAAGCATTAGAAAGTCTAAGGCACATAATAAATTGTGTAATTCTCTTAAAAATAAAATATGATTTATAATGCTAAGAAAGTCTAAAATATATAGGAGAACAATGGTCAAAACATGAAATAAATCAAAATGTGTCATATCTGAGCAACTTCATTGAGGATAACAATATGTAATATAACAATCACTGTTAATTCCTATCATTTGGTTTGAAACACTGTATCTTTTTAATGTTCTTGCTTTGTTTTGTTTGTATTTTGCTATTATTCTCTTATTACTATCTCTTTAAAATAAAAAAATAGATAAATAAAATGTGTCATGATGTTAAGATTCTATTAGAGTAGGAGATCCTTTTTGACTTACATTCTAGGACCATTTGTTTTAATGTGGTACAGTGGTCATCCCCTTAAACAGCCTGGAAAACAAATGTAATCCTAAAACTGACTTGCCTCCATGTGAGTGAATAATAATCAACACAACCTGTTCATCTCATCTCTAAAAATCAATCATTAAAATATAAAATATTTTTCTATAATTATGGCTTTAGAACAATGCAAACATTAGGATCTTATGAAAGGAATTGAGGTTTAGAAGGAAACAGAAGAATCAGACTGGGACACTTTTATCTTATATATGATAAGTCAAGAAAAATGGTAGAATGCTGATGAAATAATATGTAAGAAGTTCTAGTACATTATTTAATGTTACAAAGTGCTACTAGAAATAATAGTAGTAGGATACTATAAATTTTGAAGTAACAAAAACGGTGGCTGAATTAAACTAAATTTTTACCTTTTATAGAAAGCAAAGAATAATTTCTGAAATCAAAGAGCCAATAAATATAGTTATTAACATTATTTTCAATATTTTGGGAAATAATATTCTAGGTAAGAGAATTAAGGTTATGCAGGGGTGAAATATTAGAAACTTTGTTTTTCACTCTTCCTATACTATTTTTTTAAATTTTAAACAGAAAAAACAAGAAATAAAAATAAAACCATTTCAAAACAGGGTAGTAGGTAACAATATTCAACAGATGTATTGTTATGTTCACAGTAGTTGTTCAGAGTACAAGATATAGGCATAAAACATTCTCCAGAAAATTACTAGCAGAAAACTTTCCCCTCAGTGAACCAAAGGAAATGAGTTGTTTAACTATCTTAACTGTTTTATATATATATATATATATATTTTTCTTTACCCTTCCTTCCTTTCCCCTTTCTCCCATCAGTTTTTCTTTTCTTTTGATCAGTTTCTTCCCTAGTCATAATATCTATTGTACATTTTGGATCTTGTTTACTCATTCAGATTCTCACATTAGTGAAACAATATGATGTTTACATGTGTGGGTCTGTTTTATTTCACTTATGAGTATGGTCTCAAGTTGCGTCCATTTACATATAAAAGTTTTAAGTTTATCTTTCTTTATGTCTGAGTAGTATTCCATTATATAAAAAAAACCAACATCTTTTTTATCCATTCCTCGGTTGATGGGAATTTGGTTTTCAAGATTTAGTGATTACAAATTTGGTGCTATAAACATGGGTGTACATATATCGCTATGGTATAATGTTTTTATTTCTTCTGGGAAGATACCAAAAGGGGAATAGCTGGGTTGAATAGGACCTCTACTCTTAAGAAATCTACATAATGATTTCCACAGTGGTTGTACAAGCCCACACACCCACCAACACTGAAGAAGGGTTTCTTTTTCCCTGCAGCCTCTCCAGCATTCGTTATTGTTTTTTATTTTTTTAATGATAGCCATTTTTTCTGGAGTGAGATGGAATGTCAGTGTTGTTTTAATTCACATTTCTCAAATGACAAATGATGTTGAGCATTTTTCATATTTTTATTTGTCATTTGTATTTCTTCATTTAAGAAGTGTGTATTCATTTCAGATATCCATTTCTGGATTGGCTGTTTGAATTTTGGAGGCCTGATTTTTTTCAATTCTTTGTATGTTCTGGATATAAGCCCTTTTCTGAGGGACAACTGGCTATAATTTTTTCCCACTCTGTGGGGTGCCTTTTCACTTTGTTGGTGATTTCTTTTGTTGTGCAAAGGCATTTTAATAAGGTGAGATCCCATTTGATGATTGTTGTATTTTTCATGTAGTCTGGGTTTTGTTCATGAATTCTCTGCCTGTACCTATGTCTTTAAGATTGTTATCTATTTTCTTTTCCAGTATATTTAGTGTTTCTGCTTTAATATTTAGATCTTTGGTCCATTTTAACTTTAGTTTAGTGCACAGTGATAGACATGGGTCTAGTTGTAGTCTTTAGCATATGGAAACCCAGGTTTTCTGACTCCATTTATTAAATAGACTATGTTTCTTCAAGTGAGTATGTTTGACTCCTTTGTCAAAGTCAAAGTGGTTTAGTGTGTTTGTAGTTGCATCTGCATCTTCTATTCTGTTACACTGATCCTCAAGTCTGCTTTTTTTTTTTTTTTGCCAATACCATGCTGATTTTATCCCAGTAGCTTTGTAGTATAATTTCAAGTCAGTGATTGTGATGCTCCCTGCCCTGCCTTTGTTGCCCAGAATTGCTTTTGCTATTCTAGGTCTGTCCAAGTTCCAAATGAATTTTAGGAATGCTTCCTCTAGTTCTGTGAGGTATGCTAATGCCATGTTTATTGGGATTGCATTAAATCTATATAATAGTTTTGGGAGTACGGTCATTTTCACTAAGTTGTTTCTTCCTATTGATGAGCAAGGGATATCTTTCCATTTTCTGATACCCTCTTCAAGCTCCTTTTTCAGGGCACTGTAATCTTCACTGTAAGATCTTTTACATCCTTTTTTACGTTTATTCCTAAGTATTTCATTTTTTTGGTGCTACTGTGAAGGGTGTTGTTTCCCTAATTTCCCTTTGTTTGAGTTTGTTGTTTGTGTACAGGAATGCTATTGATTTTTCTTTTTTGGTACTAGAAATAGAATTCAGGACCTTGAGCTTGCCAGGCAGGTGCTTGTGCTGCTGAGCTATGTCCCCAGCATTTTTAATTGTTGACTTTATATCCAGCTACACTGTTGAATTTGTTTATTAAATTTATGTCTTTTTTATTTTAAAGATAAAAAACTCACAAAACAGCAACAATGCAGACAAAATAAAAACAACACAAAACAACAAAAATGATGCATGACCTCAAAACAAAATGATAGGAATTAACAATCGTTGCTACACTACATAATGTTATCTTCAATGAAGTTGTTCAGTCCACCATAAATCTATAAGTCTTTTGGTGGAGATTTTGGGGTCTTCTAAGTAGAATATTATGTCATCTGAAAATAATGATAATTTAACTTTTTCTTTTGCTATCCTTATTCCATTTATTTCTTTCTCTTGTCTGATTGCTCTGGCTGATGTTTCTAGAACTATATTGAATAGGAGGGGTGATAGTGGACATCATCTTGTTCCAGAATTTAGAGTGAACACTTTCATTTTTTGTCCATTTAGTATGATGTTGACTAAATGGTTTGTCATAGATTACTTTTATCAGATTGATATAAAGACTATTCTAATTTTCTGTAGGTTTTTTATCATGAATGGGTGTTGGACTTTGTCAAATGATTTTTCTGAATCTATGGAGGTGATCATGTGAATTTTGTCTCTGGCTCTGTTAATATTGTACATTACATCTATTGTTTTGTATATATTGAACCACCCCTGCTTTGGTGCTATGAATCCAACTTGGTCATGGTGTACAGTCTTGATTTGCTGCATTCTGTTTGACAGAATCTTATTGTGGACTTTTTCATCTCTTTTCATTAGGGAGATTGACTGTAGTTTTTGGTTAGGTTCTTCTGGAATCAGGGTAATACTTGCTTCTAGAAATGATTTTTGAAGTATTTGTTTCCTTTCAATTTCCTTAAAGATTTTCAGCATTAGTAGCATTACTTTTGCTCTAAATTTCTTGTAGAATTCAACTGTGAATCCATTGGGGCCTGGGTTTTTCTTTGTTGGTACATTTTAAATTACATTTTCAATTTCACTGGCTGATACTATGTTGTTTAGAGTTTTTATATCTTCTTGATTTTGTTTTGGCAATTAGACATGGTTTGGAATCTGTCCATAATTTCCTCCCTCCTATATGCTTTGGATTTTTTCTTCTTTTTCTAGAAGTTTGTGATTCAACATTAGGTTATTTTTTTGAGTTTATTTTTTTTCCTGATGTGAGAATTTATTGCTATAAATTTCTTTCTTAGGACTGCTTTCATTGCACCCCATAAGATTTGGTGTGTTGTATCAGCATTATTGTTTAATTGTATATACTGTGTAATTTCATGTTTAATTTACACTGTGACCCATTGGTTGTTCAGAAGTGTGTTGTTTAATTTTCATGTGTTTGTGTAGTTTCTGTGATTTCTTTTGTCATTGATTTCCAGTTTCATTGTGCTATGGTCAGATAGTGTGCAAGGAATGATTTCAGTTCCTTTACATTCACTTAAACATGTTTTGTGGGCTAGTCCCATGTATAGCTGAAAAGAATGTGTATTCTGATGTTTTGAGTTGGAACACTCTGTAGACATCTACCAAATCCATTTTTCACATATTTGATTTGATTTTGATATTTCTTTGTTGATATTTTTTGTCTAGTTGATCTATTTGTGAGAACAAGGTATTAAGATCCCCCACTACAACTGTGTTAGTGTTCATTTAGTCATTCATGTCTGTTAATATTTATTTTATGTAGTGGGATGTGCTGGTGTTTGGTGCACATATATTTATGATTATTATCTCTTTTTGGAGTTTTCCCTTATCAAGTATGTAGTGACCTTCCTTATCTCTTTTGATCAGTTTTGGCTTAAAGTTTACACTGTCTACAAATGGAATACCTACCCCTGCTTTTTTCTGGGGTTCTGTGGCATGGAGAATTGTTTTTCATCCTTTGACTTTTAGTCTATGAATTTATTTTTGGCTAAATGTATTTCTTGAATGCAGCATATTGTTGGATCTTGTTTCTTGACCCATTCTGCTAGTCTGTTTCTTTTGATTGTGAGTTGAGATGATTTACATTGATGGTTATAACTGCTATGTATTGTCTTATCTTTTGCACATTATTTTCCCCTTGCTGGTTCCCTGTCTTACCCCTCTGTTTAATTGCTTGCTTTGCTTGGAAGTTTCTTTCTACTGGTACTGATGTGTTTGTGGTCTTTTTTATCTCTTTCTAATATATCCTTCAGGGCATTCTGTAGAGCTGGTTGGTGGTCATGAATTTCTTCAGCTGTTCTTTTTCATAGAAGTATCTTATTTCTCTGTGGAAGCTGAAAGATATTTTTGTTGGGTACATCAATCTGGGCTGGAGATTGTTTGCTTTTAGGGCTTGAAATACCTCATTCCAGGCTCTCCTTGATTTGACTGTTTGTGTTGAGAAGTCTACTGAGATTCTTGTAGCTTTTCCTTTATAAGTAATTTGCTTCTTTCTCTACCTGCTTTTAGTATTTTGTTCTTGTACTGAAATTCTGGAATCTTGGTTATTATATGTCTTGGTATAGATCTATTTTGGTCATGGCAATTTGGAGTTCTATATGCTTCATTTATTGTATGTCAAATTCTTTAGCTGTGTTTGGGAAATTTTCTGCTATTATTTCTGTGAAAAGACTTTTAATGTCACATACTCTGTCTCCAGCCCTCTCACTGACTCCAATCACTCTTATGTTGTTCTTGTTTCCTTCATTTTGTAACTGTTGGATTGGTTTTTTTCATACTTCTCTGTTATTTTTAAGATGTTATTCCTTTCCTGGTCACCAGTCACATTCCTGTCTTTTAGGTTTGATATTCTGTCATCACCTTCATTCAATCCATTGTGCATCCTTTCAATGGAGTTTTTAATCTCCTGGATTTCTATTTGGATCTATTTCATTGATTCCATTTCTTGTTTCTGTTGGACATTTATTATTTCCATCATTTTCCTAACCTCCTCTATTTTTGAATCTGTGTCTGCTTTAATTCCTTTCATTTTGGTTGTCATTCTTTTGTACCTTAAATATTATTTTTTCTATGGCCTCTTCCATTTGTTTTTTTACTTCTGCTACTATTTTTTCAAAGAGTTCCAGTGGTTGGCTTCTGATTTCCTCTATCTCTTTGTACTCTCTATTTGTCCTGAGTGGGCTGGGTGTTTGGGGTTGTATTTTGTTTCTTCCTATTGTCATTTTCTAATTCTTATTTTACTTTGTCTTCTGTCTTGATTCTTGTAGATTTCTTGTATTAGATGGCTTTATCTCTATTGTCAAGGATTTCCTAGATGATATCTGTTGCTCAAGATGTCTTTTAGATATAGGTGGTTCTTGGTCTTTCTGTCTATCCCAAGAACCTACCTTCCTAATATATTAAAAATGTGGAGTTGCTATCTGTTTTACTGAAAGCCCATTCCTTTTGCATGGAACTATGGTGATGATTGTGACCCCTTTCAATTTCTTTATTGTTATACAGGGAAAAAAATTGATTGTAACAGGTACAGCATGCTGGTTATAGTAATACAGTTGTCCTTAACAATAGATTCTAGCAAAATCTGGCTACTGACAAACTGTGGTAAATATTAGCCTGATATCTTTAATCATAGGAACAAGTTCTATAGGTATATAATATAATATAATCCAACTTATACCTGGAACTTGTATGCAACATTTTTCCACTTAGTAGAGTGATTTTACTTTGTTGTGGGGATGTTTAAGATTGGTAGGGCATAGGATGGGAGGTGGATGGGGTTAAATAGAGTAGGAACAAATTTGGGGGGCATAGGATGATAATTCAAGTTTTGGGTAATTGTGGGATACAAGAGGGAGGGATTGGAAAAGAAGGCCTAGGAGTATTGAAATGAATCAGGCAGGGGAAGAGACTTTTCACTTTCATGTTTACCCACATGAAAGACTCATAAAATCAAGTGAGACAGTTGATAAGAAAGAGAGAAAAAGGATGAGTGGAATAATGCCAAGGGAAAGTTTAGAGATCTAAATCATGAACAAGAAGGAAAAGAAGGTAGAAAAGAAAAGAAAAAAAAAGAGGAGAAGAAAGAAAAGTATGAAACAAAAATGATCAGACACATGGAAAATACAACAAACATACAGAAAGAAAAACAGAACAGGACAAAACAGAACAGAGAGAAAAAGAGAAAACAAAATGGAAGATACGCAGACAACAACAACAAAAATAAAATAAAAATAAACAGTAGAAATAAAACACACTGACTCAGCAGATCACCAATGTAAAAGTGCATCAGACAGAGAAAAATAATAGTGCAATTCCCTTAGTGTCTACAGTTCTTTGGTAGGTCCTAGTATTATCCCAGAATGTATCCTCTAGCCAAGACTGCAGGTGGATTTGTGCTGGGCTTGGGTCTGATCTTTGTCTCTGGATTTGGGGGATGGAATTAGTTTTCTGTGGCTGAAGTTCTCCCCAGCCATTTAAAAAAGAAAAAAAAAAAGAGAGACAAGAAAAAGATAGGGAAAAGAATGTGACACTACTTGCTCACTTCTATTCTGAGTGTCTTTGTCCCCAAGAACAAAGCTGGTTCACCTAACATGGACCTACTGCCTCATATTGTTATTGTTGCTAGTCTTGCCTGCCCATTGTGTGTGCTCTAGCTGGGGTCCTACTGTGTCACTGGCATTCCAGCAGGTCTCAGATCCCTGAATTTCATCAATGGAGAGAGCAGGAGTCCATCTCAGACAGCCTTCCTGGCAGTCCCTGCAGCTCCAGGTCAGTCTTCTTATACCATTTTAAAGTTAGGGTATTACTTTGACAAAAGGGTCTTGTTAAAAGAAAACACTGCATTAGGGAAGAAGGGTAACTTAGCACTGTTTCTACTTATAAACCTCAGAACCTAGCTTCATCTTCACCTGTAGAATGAAGGAGTTGGATTAGATAATTTGAGGTGCTTCTAGCTGTAAAATTCTACATGCTTATAAAGAATAGAATGCATTCCTTTTAGAAAGATATTTCTGAAAGTCACTTTACATTCCTCCATCTTTTCTTCCTCCATGAAAATTATGCTTAGAGCCAACCATTCAAAATATAGTAAAATCTTAGATTGTGAGTAACTTATTCTGTGAGTATTCCACAGGACAAACAAACATTTCTAATAAATTTTAACTTGATGAATGAGAGATGTCTTCCAATATGGGTAGTACATGATGCTGAATGCCACAGGATAACACCTGAGCCAATGATGTTCTTTCTTGTCCCCCACCTCCTTGCTTCAGGGTTGTGGGTGATCATTTCCTAACAGCAAGAGGTTATGGAGATTTGTCTGCAGGGGAGGAAGAGAAAAAGGTAGAGGAAACCTTCACTTCAAATGAGATTAAGGAGCTATGTGAAATGTGGGAAACAGTGCAAAATTTTATAGAAAAGCACTGCCTGAATAAGTAGCAGTAGGAATGATGAATCTGTTTAATGATAGTTCAATGTCACATATCCACAAATCCTCAAAAGGAACTCTCATTGGGTAGGTTCTTCATTGAAGTTACATGAAAGGAAAGACTCCATTGAGCCAATACATAGCAGTGATTTTGTTATTGACAGTGAAAGTTGTCCTACACAATAACCCTCTTCTCTCTTGCTTCCCTCACACCAGCCACCAGGGTGTTCAAAGGTAAGTTTAGATTAATTTGTTTTCAAATTAGTTCTTCAGATTACCAGATATAAGCATGCAAAATTGGTCAAAAAAAATGTAAGCATTAACTATTCCTTTCAATAAACAAATAGACATCAGCAATACAATTATCCCAGCTTGCTTTCTTTCTTTTCTTTCTTTCTTTCTTTCTTTCTTTCTTTCTTTCTTTCTTTCTTTCTTTCTTTCTTTCTTTCTTTCTTTCTTTCTTTCTTTCTTCTTTTTCTCCTTTCCCTCATGCCAGTTGTTCCTTCCCTTTGAGCAATTTCTTTCCCTTTCACAACACTATGTAATATAACAACTATTGGTGAATTCCTACCATCTTGTTTAGTGAGGCACTATATTGTTTCTAATAGGATTTTAAAATTTTTTTATTCTCTTTAATGGTTTGATCAATCTTATGTTCTTACATCTAGTAATCTGAGCAACTAGGTTGAAGATAACAGTATGTAATATAGCAACCGCTGTTAATTTCTATCACTTTTTTTTGAAACCCTGTATCATTTTCATTTTTTGTGTGTTTTGTTTCTGTCTGTTGTTATTTTTTATTCTCTTTAAAATAAAATAAAAATAGATTAATTTGTTTATTTTTCATATTCTGTGTTTTGCTTATTATTTTGTATTATATAACGGTATTGTAATCGTTTTTATATAAACATCTCTGGTTTGTGGAGCAAATCATCTGAGTTTCCAAGTTTTCTTAAGCAATTCACTTTGATATAGAAGTGCTTTGGATTACAACATGTTTCAAGAATGAATTATGTTCACAAATCAAACTTTTACTGTGCTTAGTTTTAGCCAGTTATGGTGGCACATAACTATAATCTCAGCTCTCAGGAGGCTAAGATAGGAAGATTGCCACAAGTTTGAGGCCAGCTTGGACTACCTTGTGAGTTCAAGGCCAGCCTAAACTATATAAGTGAGACCCTGTCTCAAACTGTCCTTCTATCAAAAAATGATTTTTATTTATGGGCAGGCAGGGAGATTATATAGTCAGACAGATATTTATGATAGGCCTCTGGGAATACTATGCTCTGTAGTTGACAATTTATTACATAAAAAAAATCCAAGTAAACAACATAATGATCTATAATATTGATGTTGAACCTTTTATAGATAGCATGCCCAAGCTGCAACCTAATACCCACCTATTTATTGCAAAGGGCCAACACTGTAATTAAACCTGAATACTAAGTTTTAGTTTAGAAAGATCAACTGTTACCTGATGCTTGCCTGCTGTGGTGATTTGGTTCATATGTCAACAGAGTGGGTACCATGTGCCCGCTGCAACATATGTGCCATAGGTTCAACACTATTAACCTATACTGTATAATTGGAGATAGACAAAACCTAGGTATGTACTTTAAAAAGTGTCTCTGTATTAACATGGGTATATTAAAGCAAAACAAATTATCTTCAGTAAAGTTTTCTATTTTGGACTTCATGGTGACAGAATGAGACATTTTCACACTAAAAATGCCTGGTTGGAAGCACTAATAGAGTTTAATTGTGTATTTTGTTAAAAAGGCATCCACGTATAATTTTATCAGAAAGGGTTGATGTCCACAACCCAATCACTTGTCATTTTTTTCAGGTTTGTTAGACATAAAATTTTCCCTCAAATTAAAATCTGCACTCTATTACTTTTTTCATGCCCTCTTAGGGATTACTCTGGTAGAGGTTTGCCAAGTTATCTAGAATCATTCAGCTGGCTGGCAAAGCAGCTTTGTCCATTCATTGAATCCCGCAGGCGAGAAACCTATTCCTTTTCCTTCCATCTGCCGCATTCACTTTGAATATGGTGGGTAGTAACCATCTTTTCCAAAAGGAAAGCCACCCCTCTTCAATCTGTAGATCGTCATTATGTCCCATTCTATATCTTTATCTTTTGTCCTCCTATGGTATGATATAGAGCAGCATCTAAAGCTATAAAAGGATTTCCTATCAACTTAGGTGCAGTCAGCTTGGGCCAGAGGGCATTTGCTGACCAGACGGCCTATTGAATGCTTGTTTGCATTATTCTAGAAAAAGTGCAAACTCCAATATCTTAGTCATTTTTTTTTTTTAGTTAAAATAGGGTAAGTGGTTTTACCTATTGTCTGATCCCTGTAAGAATAACAGCTTTGTTTCTGCAAGCGATTCTCACTGTAGTCTTGTTTACTTTTCATGGCAAGAAATTATTTCTATCCATGCTGAGAAAATTGCTTTTTCTTTAAGCACATGGTACCTCCTTTATATACATGAATGCATGTTTATGTGTCTACACATGTTGTGTCGGTTGCTCTGCAAATTCAAGGCAGCATTTGTTTCAGGCCAAGCTCACTGTACTTCAAGGTCATACATGTCTCAAGCAAGCGTTCATTTTAAAACTTTCTTTCAGTTTCTAAGTGCTAGCAAGAAAATGAATCTCTAATGAATGCTTCTCCTCAAAGATGAGCTGATTCTTAAACTTGTTTCAATTTTTCATCTGTTCGTATAAAGCAAGGATAGTTAGTAAGTGGTAGTCATCGCTTCGCTGACAAAGCTTGCTCTGGTGTCATGTCTGTTATTTGGGGCATGTCTCTTATAAGAAGCTTGTGACAGAAAATGTTGCTGCTAGCTTTGCTGGTGGACCCTGTGGGGGGAACACGGGGGGTGGGTAATTAACCCCTAAGGTTTTGTCAGTAAAGAGTCTCTGCTCTAGATCCCCACTTTGGTTTCTTGGTCTATCCTAACTAAACTCCCACGTTTACCATTCATCTCATTTCCTGTCCCTTTCATAGGACCTCTGCTCTTGTTTCAGGTCTGTACTCTGCTGCTGTAAGCATCAATAGATTCTTTTTTTTCCATTGTTTTTCATTGTGTTAATTTTTATTATATTTGCACATGTTTGCAGTTCATGTAATTCACAATGATCTTGGGGAATGGTTACATGTACACATTACAGAATGTTTCTTCCTCTTTTTAAAATACCCTTTTCCTTCCACTTCCCTCCCTCTCCCCTGCTCCACTTCCCCTATCCCCTTTTCATGCTTCATATTATTTGTCTTGGCTCATGTTCTGGCAAGTAGTATTTACATTAATTGGGGCTCTGAGGTTCCTATATATGGCACACCTTACTTCCCTTTTCTCTCCTCCTCACCCCTTTCCTTGTTCCCCTGCTCAACTTCCCTGTGCAAAAAATCCATCTCTTTGTCCCTTTCTCTCCATCCTGTATCATTTTCTTTGTTTGTCCTTTGCCTCACTCAACTAAGAGATACCATACAGTATTTAAGCTGGTGTGTCGGTTTTATTTCACTCTACATTATATATTCCCAGGTGCATCCATTTTTCTACAAATGCCTCAAATTTGTCATTCTTTATAGCTGAGTAGTGTTCCATTGCAATATAAATACCACATTTTCCTTATCCAGTTGTCTGTTGATGAGTATTCAGGCTGCTGCCAGGATTTAGCTATGATGAACTGTGCTGCTATAAGCACTGTTATGCATGTATTGCTGTTGTCGATGACTTAAGCTCTTTCGGGAAGATACTAGCAGGGGGATTGCTGGGTCATATGGAATTTCTAATTTCAATTCTTTGGGAAATTTCCACACTGATTTCCACAATGGTTGTACTCGTTTGCATCCTCACCAACAATGAAGGAGTGTTTTTGTTTTTGTTTTTTGTTTTTTAACCATGCCATAATTTGTTTGATTTCTTAATGATTTCCATTTTTTGCCTGAGTAAGATAAAATGTTAGCAGTGTTTTAATTTGCATTTTTTTAATGGTCAGAGACATTGAACATATTTTCATATATTTATTGACCATTTGTAGTTTCTCCTGTGTGAAGTGTCTGTTCATTTCTCTTGCCCATTTCTTCACTGGGACTTTAATTTTAGGGGTTTTTTTTCTTTGCATATTCTAAATATTAGTTCTCTATCTGAGGAGGAGCTGGCACTGTTTCCCATTCTGTAAGTTGTCTTTTCACTCTACTAATTGATTCTTTTGCTGTACAGAAGCTTTTTAGTCTCATATAATCTCATCTGCTGATTCTTGATATTTGTTCTACAATTAAATTTTTATTTAGAAAATCCTTTCTTACACTCTGTCTTCAAGTATTTTACCTACTTTACCTTGCAGGAGGTTTAATGTTTCTGTTTTAGTGTTTAGATCTTTCACCCATTTTGATTTAATTTAGTATTGGTGAGAGATAAAGGTCCAGTTTCAAGATTCTGCAAACAGATAACCAGTTTTCCCAACACCACTGTTGAATAGGCTATCTTTCCTCCAACATATGGTTTTAGCTCTTTTGTCAAAAATTGGATAGTTGAATATGTCTAGGGAGGTGTCTGTATCTTCAAATCTATTCCATTCGCCCATGTATCCATTTTTGTTGCAGTATCAAAGCATCAATAGATTCTTGTTAATTAGCGATAAGACTATCCGTTGAAGTCTCTGCTTCCTTCAGCAGTTTACAGTGGCTCTACAAAAGAATCTCAAGTTGCTATGTTCTGTGTTGATTATGCCACATGAAATTGCGAAAATGGCATTTGCCATCAGGGATCCTTCCTTCCCTTCTTCCTTCCTTCTTTCCTTCCAGGAGACCGAATTCAAGGCCTTGATGGGCAATTCAGGGTGTTTTAATGGACATCTTTACCTTCTGTGATATTTGAAAAAAAGAGGTTGACTGTTTAATAGCAGGAAAGAGAATGAAATATATGCTCATTCAGTCTCTAGCTTAACTGTAACATTTCAACACAAGAGTATGCCTTTAGTGATGACTGGAAAGATAGCATCCTTCAAGACTTCAGCAGGAAACCTGAGAGCTACAGATCCCATCCCCTACACTTGGCTCAACCTAGTCTATATCTGTTGAAGGTAGAATGGAAAGATAGCATGCTAGGATTTAGCACAGCCACACGAGAATTCTTCCATCACACAGTGATGTTACCATGTGGACTATCCTGAATCAAGAGTCTGATCCTCAGTCTCTCACCAATAAGAGTGGGTCTCTACTCCTCACAATTGGGCACATTTTTAGGGGAAGACTTCCTCTAATCAATTTGGTATTCACATGTAAAGCCAGAAAATAAGCACCCTTAATTATTAACTTATATTTGAAAATATCTGTCTTGGGGAACTGAAGCATTTCCATTGGCACATTTCCTCCCTGCTGGTTGATTCCATAGGCAGCACTATTATTAAGAAGTTGGCAGTTCAACACAAAATCAAAATTAGGAAAGGCAGGTGCTTTTAACATTGTATGACATCAAGCTGAACTAGCTTGATGTCTTTATCTTCACTCAGGGACATGTTAGCAAAATCTTCCTGTGAAGGTCCATTGAACAAGACTCCTCTCTCCTAGTCAAATCTGATTAATTCAACACTTGTTATTATAACTCTTCTTGTCTATGCCTCTATTCCAGATCATCTCCTCTTCTGATTGACATTTCTCAGGATATGTTAATGTCTTCTTTCTCCCAATAGTTTGGTCTTACCGGCTTGGAACTATTTTCTCTTTCAGGTGCCTTTGTATATATTGGTTCTTATTCACTAGTGTGGACTTTGTACTCTATCTCAGACACATTTTCATTGCTTCCAAATTCTTGAAGTATAATTGCTTACTGTTAACTCCCCATCCACATATAGAAATTTATTCTTTGTGATATGGTTAATGGTTACAGTTTAGCAAGCCATTGTTTCATTAAAACAATATCCCAAAGCAACAATCTAAACCTTATTATCAGCACTATTAATGATTTCCATCACTTTAGCTTTGGCAATTTAGTACAATAAGTTTTCCCCAGCACTTGGGGGACTGAGTCAAGAAGTAACAGAATACAGCTTTGTTGAGGCCTCTCAGTGGGGACTGAGGAAAATGTACAGCTATGGTCTATGCAGCAAGAGAGGGATGACATTTTTGTTTCTTCATATGATAAGGACAAGTGTTCCACAGTGGCTCCTTTAGTGATTAAATAATTTCTTACCATGTGTCATTTCTTGGTCATATTTCTCAGTAGATTACCTTCTAGGAACACTCTCTAGAAGAGCGTGAGCTTGCTTGAGGGGTTAAAGGTGTTGGTAAAAGAAAGGAAAAAAGAATACACACCATAGGCAGTGAGACCTCACATAGCCTCTGCCCATCACCAACACTTGGAGTTTTCTCCAAATACAGTACTCAAGAAACATTTATTCAAAACAGTTGTTCCACAGGAGCCTTGCCCAGCAATGACACTGGTCCTTCATGCAGGAAGATGCTTTTGGTGAAGCAGATGGCAAACTGAGATAAAACTAAGTCCAGTGAATTGAAAGCTAAGCTGGGAGCTATAGGCATTACTGAGCTTGAAAATGATAAATGTCTATATTTACATCCTCAGTTTTGATTGTGTTTTTCATAAAACATACATATTACCCTTTAGGTGAGGTAGCCCCTGCAATTGGGGCTTTCCTTCCTTGTGCCTCGGTTTGCCCAGCTACAAATAGTTGAGATGTTTGATTTTATATTTAGTGTTTGAATATTCAGATCTTTTCCACAAGTAGAGTTCCAAAGGACAATTCTCAGACTCATTCACCACCCCCTTGGCAGGAAATCTAGTCCATCTCTGGGTTGCTTAGTAATGTCTTTGGCTGCAAGTAACAGAAGCCCTTACACTGACTTAAATAAATATAAGTTCATTTTTCTTGCATAATGTGAATTCCCGAAGTAGGCAGTTTCTGTCTTCAGTTTAGTGACCAACTGTGTCAGGGCTGCAGCCTCTGCAGGTTTCTTATGCATTTGCATTGGCAGCAAGTTGGCTCTCTCAAGCCTGTTCTAAGAGGGAGGGGGAACATGTCAGCAGCTATGTATGATCAAAATCTCTTCCAACCTTCCCATCAGTCTCATGGTCAGAACTGTGCCAATCCTAGGTTTGTGGGAAAGTGATCACAGTAAAGCTCTGCTACACTATCATCAGTAATGCCCAAAATGCAAAGAATGTAGGACTGCTTTGCTTTGAGGTTAATACAAATAATATTTTTCAGTGGATCTGCACTATTGAGTAACAATAATAAACCATTTACTGTATTCAGCTGACCTGATTCACTGAACTAAGAACATCTCCAGTCCCTTCCTAGCCACACATACCTTCTTCTGAAGAAGAAAAGCACTTTAGCTGGATGGGGCAAGAGCCAGCCCCCAGGGTGGTCATTGCTATGGGGTCATTGCTACCATAGGATTTTCCTTCAAGAGTCCAGCTTTCCTGTTGAGGGAAGCTAGGGAGAAGGGGGGATTCTGGGTTACCTTATCCTTCATGTTAGCTTTGATTTTCCCCTAAATTTCCTACTAACCCCTTTCCAGAACTCTAACTGCTTCTTCTGCCTTGTTGGATCAAAATAAGAAACTCAACCAAGGAACCACAGACCCAACTGCAGACAAATCCATCAGAAATAGGTTGTTTTGGGATAGGACTCAGTGATGTTAGGCCATAGGATAGCTTTACTGAGTGTTTGGATGGTTTTGCATTTGCTACTCTACTTTGAGGCCACCCAGTGAGAAAACTGTGCTAACGTCTCCCCATGGAATATTAATCAGCAGTGAAAATGAATAAAATATACCCACACACAAGTGGGTGAATCTTTGTAAATAACTTTGAATCAAGAAAGCAAGACTCAGCAGACAACATATACTGTGATGTCCTTTTGTCTTTTTCATAGAATTAAAAATCAAACAAACTTATAGAACATATTGTGTGATTTAAATAACACATATATAATTATAAATAGCAATAACGGGAAACCATAATAAGTGACATAAAATCTGAGACACGTAAATTCTAAAGAGAGGGTAGGAAGTTGGAATGGGAAGAAGGATGTTGGGAAATACAGTTATTTGCTGCATTACTTTGCCAGGGCTGTCATATAAAAGTACCATAAACTATATGGCTTAAACAATAAAAATTTATTGCCTCAAACTTTGGGGGCTGGAAGTCCGAAATCCAGGTTGGTTCCCGTGAGGCTGCAACAGGAACAATGAGTTGCAGGCTTTTGTTGCTGGTGGCTGTCATCTCCCAGGGTCTGTTTACATCTCTCCTCTCTCTGCCTACTTTTTTGTTCAATTTGTCCTTTCTCATAAGGATGCCAGTCATCTTGGATTAAAACACACACTGATGACCTCATCTTAACTAATTATATTCACAATGATTCTATTTCCAAATAAAGTCTCATTCTGAGGCATGCGAGACTAACGCTTCAACATGTGCATTCTAGGAGGCTGCAGCTAACCCTTAGCTCTGCTGTTGGGTTGCAATTCCTGATTGAGGTGAAGGGTTATGAGTATTCATACTGTTAAGGGAGAACAGGGTTGCATTTGACAAGTACTTGTCATGAACCAAGAATTAACCTAGTTCTATGTAACTGCATTCCACAGAGAGAAAAACAAGGGAAGGGAAGGGAAGGGAA